>NW_015505401.1:2482469-2517382 GCF_001515645.1 Sinocyclocheilus grahami | reverse complement strand
GCTAGCAAGCAGCTAACCATGTCCCTTTAGTGGCTCGTGTTATTTTATTAGAATGCACATTATTTGTTTTCCGTGCCTTTCTGAATACAGACACCAACCGATCCCTCATCAACATAACATTTATTTCCATGATCTGCCATTTTCGCTATTATCTTCGCTTGTTTCTTCACAATACCTGCAGAACTTCTGATGATTCGGCTGTGCATTTTCGGCTGGCGGCTGGCATAGAACATGGGCGGGTGTATGCAAATGTTGGGGGCGTAACTATTAGTGATCCCGACTGTAACATCACAGTCTGTGTTATGTTCTGATTTGCCTGTTTTTCAGTGGTCTTTTGCATTCTCGAGATTTACATAAGAAGGAGGAAACAATGGTGTTTGAGGTTCACGGTATGCCATTTCCATGTACAGAACTGTTATTATTCAACTATGCCAAGGTAAATACAGTTTTCCATTTTATGGCACCTTTAACATATAGTTTACTGAACACTTCACCCATCTACTTATCGGACCAAAAGTAAGTTTATCTATTTGTTGAACCAATAATGTTTTGTCAGGCTGTTTGGGATGCTCAAAGCTGGAGAGAGCTATCCATTAGCATTCCTATTTATTTTAATGGCAGTTGCTTGGCTAATGCAGGCGAACACAATATCTGCCATCGTTGCTCATGTGTTCTCAATTCCACTAGATTGTTTGAGAAAATCACATGAGATGTAAATGTGACTAATGCTAATACTACTCCATGGATGCTGGAAAAACACATCATGATGATGCTAATGACTGTGGTGTGAAAGGCAAAAGTTATTAAGTTAGTTCAAATTGGGGTCGGTAAGATTTTTTACTGTTTTAGAAAGAAGTCTCTCATGCTCACTAAGATTGCATTTATATGATTTAAAATACAATAAAACAGTAAAATTGTGAAATATTTTTACAACTTAAAATAACTGTTTTCTTTTTTTAATATATTTTAAAATGTAATTTCTTCATGTGATGACACTTTTGATCAATTTAATGTGTCCTTGCTAAGTAAAAATTATGAATTTCTTTTAAAAATAAATAGAAAATTTTACTAAGCCCAAATGCAATTAATTTCAAGCATTTTTTTTAGAGCTCGCAAAAAAGAAATGGGTAATGTTGAGGCATAACAAGTTTTCCAATTTACATGATATTTGCAAAAATAACGTTTTCTATCAAAATACACTATCCCTTTTGAATGGCTGTTTATGGAGAAAAAAAAAGCTTTTTGCAGCCAGATGGTCTAGTTACAACTACCAGTATCAGCTAGCAGAACCATGCTAACCAGCTAAACCTTGTCTCTTTGGTTAAATCAGAGCAATGTTTTATACCACCAAAGTGTTTAGACTTATGGTGGAAATCAACCTAAATAGCTTACTTATAATTATCTTTGCATGTTAACCTGGGAAAGGAGTAAGTATTGTAGCAGACAGAAATGACACACTTGGCCTTTTTTCACGTGTTTGATGCAGTGCTGTTCCTCTTAGTGTGTGTATGTGCTTGAATGCATGTGTGTCTGAGGTGGATAGAGGGACAAAGTGCATGTTCTGAATTTGATGGATCGGTGAAGTGACAACCAGGCCAGAAAGCAAATAGTGGAAATGAGGTCTAACCTTACAGGAAAAAAACAGGCCATTCAGATCGTATATTTCAATCCATGACGTATACTATCAAACAGCCCATTCTACATCATTGCATTTTATAACCTAGCGCATTATGGTGGGGGACTACATCTTAAAGTTAGCTGAACACTAAAAATATAAAAGATATAGTTCACCCATTTACTCAAGACTTATGTTTCAAACCCACTTTGCTCCCTGCAACACAATAGGAGAGGTTACACAGAATTTCCTTGCTGCTCTCTTTATTAAAAGTGAATAGGGATGGTAAATGTGGAGCTCCAAAAATGTATTGTTATTGATTGTTTATTTTGATAATCGAGTAATATGCAGATGATTTTGGCAATTAATCAAGTATTGTTAGTTGATTCAAATGATTCAGAATGCAGCGGTAAGACTGGTCTTCAACGAGCCCAAAAGAGCCCATGTTACACCTCTCTTTATCTCCTTGCACTGGCTACCAGTTGCGGCTCGAATCAAGTTCAAGACATTGATGCTTGCATATAGAACAGCCACAGACTCAGCACCCGCCTACTTCCGCTCACTACATCCCCTCCAGAAGTCTGAGATCCGCTAGTGAGCGACGCCTCGTGGTACCATCACAGAGAGGCTCAAAATCACTTTCCAGAACATTCTCATTCACCGTTCCTGGCTGGTGGAACGATCTTCCCACCCCTATCCGGAATGCTGAATCCCTGACAATTTTCAAGCGACAGCTGAAAACTCATCTCTTTCGAAGCTACTTGACATCATCATCATCATCATCATCATCATCATAAAAAAATAAATAAAAAATGATATATATATATTCTCTCTCTTTATTTATTCCTTCTCTTTCTAGCTTGTACTTATTTGAACAATGTCTAAAAACTTGGTATTACAACCACTTCCTGTGTCTGTTTGCCTCTTTAAGAAGAAGCTTTGGATAAAAGCGTCTGCTAAATGACTAAATGTAAATGTAAATGTTAGCAAGTAATAACCAGTTACACTTCATTTAAGGTGTTGTTGTTACCGTGTAATTATACAATTAAGTACTGAGTAATAGTAATTAACATACTTACTATAGGGCTAGGATTAGTGTTTGGTTTATGGCTAGTTGCTTCTAATTATGTATATATATTTACTGTTATTACTATAGTAAATACATAACATGGGTGACAAGGACACTACAATAAAGTGTTACCCAATAGCCTTTGAAATTACTTTAAATACAGATATAAACAACACTGGGGCAATAATAATAAGTTCAATAAAGCAATAAAGGTCATCTTAATGTGATAGTTGTATATCTGTGTAATAGTAAAGCAGACTGTTTTGCACTGCAAGAGAGACAGATATGCATTTAAAATATACATAAACATCAAGAAAATTAGTCATGATTTGAAAAAGATTTATTTAATAGTTAGAATAATGTATGTACTACATGTAAAGTAAAGTTTGCAATACAGCACTAAAGTCATAAATACTTATTTTTATGGCACTCCAAAGACATAATTTTCACATCCCCATTCATCCTTTTATTGTATGGAAATGAGCATCATGGACATTCTGCAAAATGTGTCCTTTTGTGTTCATACAGAAGAAAAACGGCATATAGGTTTGGAACAAAATGAGGGCGAGTAAATTAAGCGTTAGCGTTAATTCTGGCAGGTCACGTGAGTCAAGCTTGCATCAGCTGATTCTCAGCTGATCACATCTACCTATAGGAATACGACACCTATCGCGGCATTCCTATATAAGCTCTATTCAATATTATTCAGCAGCTTTTCAGCTTGCTCAGGAGCAAATTACCCCCCTCCATCCCCAGCTCCTCCTTTCGCCACAGTCAGGACTTGGCTTTCTGATATTCCTTGCTAATCAGACTCCTTTATCTTGAATAAAGTGTTACACTTAAATATCAAGTACATTAATGATATCTGCCTTGTTCTGTTCTGTTAACCCTAGGGGGGGTATTATTGCTGCACTCCCTGCTCATTCATGACAGGCTGCATGGATGGGCAGGGAGGTTTTTGCCCAGAACAGAACCATACCGCCAAACCAAACTTTATGCTAAGTATCTATCATTGTGACGACAGTGGCCCTGACAGAAATAACAGAATTTGAGGCTTGATGACATGTCAGGCTTGAATTGTATTGAATTTTAATGCGGATGAAAACGAGGCAGTGTTACAATAGAACACACTGTAAAAGGCACTAGATCGTGCAATTTCCACAGCTCACAACTTAAAAAAATATTTTATAGTTTGTGTCCACTAAAAAGTTTTTTCTTTCGAAAAGACATTTTGTCAGCTGAAGTTGCTGAACAAAAGTTCTGTTTTTAAATCCAGTGATCACACTGTACATCTTCTATCCTGTCAAAAGTTAATTATAGTCTGACTAAGGTCTATTGGGGTAGGGCATCTCTTCCACCTTTCTTTCTTTTTATTTGAGTGCACTAGAGAAGAAGATCATCATAAACCATTCTGCTCTTCAGTATCGCTCATATAAACAGGTTCCCTGATTAAAAGAGTATTGTTATACACAGTATAAATCCATATTCAAATCAATTAGGCTACATAATAAAGCACTCTGTTGTGACATCCAGGCACTGGAGGAGGCTGTGAGCCTGTGGGCAATACAGCCTGCTTGACTGGACACAGTAGTGACCTCACCCTGACGCTGTTTCAAGACCTTTCGTTACGAAAGCAGGAACTTCACCAATGTAAAGTCTTCCAAGTTTTCTGACTAAGATTGTGCAACACAAAGGGAATGTGTATGTACTAGCGGAATTCTTTTTTTTCCTTTTTTTTTTTTTGTCATCTACTCTTTGTCCCAGTCCTCAAAATTCCCCAGAGGGCTTCAGAGCTATTTCCACAGAGCACAGAGTGATCGTAAACGCTGGCTGGTTTAGTCTATGCATGTCAATCACTTGGGTGTGTTTTCCTATAAGTGTGTTGGCAGCATCCACCACATAACAATTCATACACTTTGATGAACTTCCAAATTACCTATGATAAATCTCACTGCAAAATGTAAGATGCAGTGCCATAACAGACAAATGCTCTTCAATATTCAGACTGGCGTTTGATCTATATGGATTTTTCAATGTTTGACAATCAAATAATGGTATTTGCCCCTAAATATCTGTGTGGTGCATGTGTTCACTACACAGGAAAGTATGGACCCAGGTTACACACCTTACCCTTCAACACTCTCACAGAGATGATGAGATCACTTAAATGTCTTACTCACAAGAGGTGAACCTGTCTGAATGTGTGTGCGCTTGTGCACGACAAATATGAGAAGAATGAGGGAGTATCTCCTTCGTTCTGTCTGTTTTACTCTCTCTCTCTCTCATAATTAATTTTTTAATTGTAAGTGTATTTGTTGGAAGGATTGTTTGTTTAGCATTAAATATGATTTTTTTTTAAACAATAAAAATAGGATAAAGTGACAGTATTTTTAACAAAATAATTCCAAAATATAAGATAAAAAATATTCATACAGAAGACTTCTCTGTTGTACAGACAATGAAGTCAGTATGAATTTTAGAGCAGTGACGGGTATCTGCAGTTCATATATAAATTTGGCTGTGACAGATGCATGACTGTCCTCTCTCTCTCTCACTCATATGCACAAATTAGGGTAGTTTAATGCTGGTCTTTCATTTCTGACTAGTGTTATAAGAATGTATATAAACAGATGAGACCAACTAAAAGAATTAGCCTGGGTGATCCTCGGCACCTGACGCGGCAAAAAGCTACAAACACGCGCTATCGTCTTTATCATAATATTACAATACCGGAAACATAATTACGATACGGCATTTTGGTGTATTATAGGCGCGTTCCAGTCTGACTCAGCGAACGCGTCTAGCTGCCTTAAAATGCTGTCTAGGTAGTGCACTAGGTTTTGAGACATCGCGCCGGTAGCTGTTCGCGTCTGTTCTGTGTATGTCTAGCAAAGCTGATCTATTCTCATTATAGAAGACCTACAATAGCCTACAAAGAGGAGAAAGCACACCTCGGGCATTAGGCTATATGTGACAAATAAATAGAGCACCTCTTAATGCAGCATGGAAGAACGGCAGGGAACGGTTCATACTTTCTTAAGATGGCTCAGGGAAACACCCTTTAACGGTGATTACTGACTGTATCTGCATATGAAGATGAAACATTTTTGTCTCTGTATGCGTTTGAATTATTTACTATATATCTATTCACTTGATTCTCAGAGAGCGTGCTATTTGAATAGACTTAATACATAATTCATAAAACGTTTTGATACTGCAAATGCGTGCTAATGTGCCCGCGACGTGGCTGTTTTTTAAAATGCATTTTAATGCCGGGGTCCTTCCAGATCTTTATGCACACACTCTTGGGGGGGCTGTCCCTCTCCGGTGTCATTTTCGGCTTTATTTCGAGGCCCTATAACCCTGAAACATGATCACGCGCACGGCACAGAATAAGGAGATACGGACATAATACAAGACAACGCGTGTCTTACCTTGAATGTGTTAATCCACTCTCAGGATATGACTAGAGATGTGAAGAGAAATGAAACGTGCTCTCGTGCTTTTCTTTCTAGTGTGAGAGTACTAATAGTGCAAATGCGGCTTTTCACATTACAGCGCTCCCGTGAAGCCGCAAACTCATTCACACTGAGAATAAAACAGACAGGAAAGCGAAGTGGTGGCAAACGGAGGACTTCAGCAAAACGCCGACGCTTCCTCGCTATTGACCAATGGCGTTTAGGATTTACAAGCTTAATCCCGCCCTCCAGAAAATAGAAGCTAATTAAAGCCCTTACTATCCCTTTAAACCCGCCTCGTGAATAGGACAGAGCGGCCACGCCTTTGAACTGGCAGCTTCTCGCTCGACAGCCAATTAGACGCGCGACGGGTAGATTGACAGAGCTGGACGACCAATGAATGGCGTGGAATGGGTGAGGCTTGTCTAGATTGACGTGGCAGCAGGCCAATGGCAGAAGAGCAGCAGGTGCCGCTGCAGAACTGTCGCGCGGTGGGGTAGAGATTTGCGCTCTCTTTGTTGACAGCAGCGCAGTGTGTCTGTCTGTGTGACGCGAGAATGATCCCCGATGCTGGACGCCCCAGATTCCGCATTAATGCCGAGGAGTCTGAAGATAGAGGTCTGGATGGCCGCGCCTAACAATTGTAGTCAGAAATGGAACAACATTTGAGGTGACTACAGCTGTTTAAATTGGGCACAAATACACCATTTGTACAATATACAAAATAAAATGACCATTTAGCATATAATTTATTTATTTACTGACATAATAGTTACATAACATGTGAAAAATTGACAAATATGACAATCAAGCATAATGATGATGATGATGATTATTTTATTATTTTTAATTAATATACTAAAATAATAATTACACAAGTCGGAAACGTTCTAGATGATTACAGCTGTTTAAATTGAGCATACATGCACCATTTTTATAACTGATAAATACAATTACCATTTAGCATATATTATTATTATTATTAATAGTATTATTATTTTCATTTAATTCAATAATTAACGTGTTGTTATTATTAATATGTAATACTGACATTACCCAATTATAGGCTACTATTCATAAGTTATTCCTTATAAAAATTCGTACTTTTTTAAGCACATTAGGAGAAAAATTTGGAATACGAATAGAAATGTGGGAGACAAGTCAAGAAAGCATTTTTTTTTATTATTCTACACTTGTCCATGAAGCACATTCTGTCTTACAAAGTAGTAATGTGTGAATGGTATCAAAGGAACAGCACAGAGGCCTGGACACTGATTGACCAATAACATAACTGCATTTAGAGAATAAATCAAAATAGAACATGAGCCGCTGGATGCCATGGTGAACTCAGGCATTACTGAATTATGGAGTGATAAAAGCATCTGGTAATTCGTCAGGGTGATGGTTTTTCTTTAGTATTTAGAAATTTAGAAAACAAAAATGAGGGCAAAATGCAAGTGATAGGTCCAGTTAGATGTCAAACTAGGGTAGCCGGACTGACAGACAAGCACTCACACACACACACACACACACACACACACACACACACTAACAACAGTACTCAGGCCTATAAAAATAATTTTGTGGTCATGAAGACTAATTATAAACAAGCAAGCTTACGTGCAGAGAAACAGACAAATTAAAAGTAGATGACAATAGCAAATAAGGGGATATATTTTCTATTCAAATAGAGGGCTAGATGTCTAAGATTCAATGTCTAAGATAACAACTGTACATAGCCCTAAGTTTAACCTGTGATAGGGTTCAGTCGAGTGTGTGTATATTTTAGTCCACACCTAAAACTACACCAGTGGAGAGACACAACTTGAGAGACAGAGACAATTTTATCTTCTGTCGACTATGAATATGCATTTGTATGACTTAATTTGGCCAAATATCTACAAAGCTGTCTGTGATAGTAATGCTATGCAATCATATATTTAAGCGTAGGTATAATGTACATTACTGTTCAAAAGTTTGGGGCCAGTAATTAATAGTTTATTCAGCAAGGATGTAGTAAATTGACAGTAAACAGTAAAGACATTTACAGTGTTACAACATATTTATATTTAAATTAAATGTTGTTATTTTGAACTTTATTACTATTCAAATAAACCTGAGGGGAAATGTATAATATAAAAATATTGAGCAGCACGACTGTTTTCTACTGTGATAATAATAAGAGATGTTACACCAAATCAGCATATTAGAATGATTTCTGAGAAGAAAACAAATGGCTTGGTATATCAGAGCAATAAATAGCATTTTTAAATATATTCAAATAGAAATCAGTTATTTTATATTGTAATATTACTGTTGTTACTGTATTTTTAATCAAATAAATGCAGCCTTGCTGACTATAAGAGACTTTGTTCAATAACACTGCATTCAAAAACATGTTCTACAACTCCTAACTTTTGCATATTATTTTAATACATATTTTTGTGTAATATGATTATGCATGCAGCTACCAATAACTGTAGCCAAGTTTTCTTCCACTTTTTGCACTGTTTATTGTTAAAATGCATTAAAAGAAACTGCATTACAATGCTGTCTCCTTCCAGTTGACCTTTTACTGATGAAACAGTTGCATAAGTAAAATAAAAAAATAGAACATAATTATAATAATATGTCAGTTATGCAAAGAGACATTGATTCGATGTTTGCTTTTTTTCCTAATTTGAATTATCGTTTAAATCTTTTTTAGCAAAAATACTTGGATGAAAACTTGGCAAGTGTCTCAGCTCTATTTAACACATTTTACCATATTCATATATAGACTTAAATAGATTTTTCTAAAAAAAATCATCATAGAAAATGTGGGAAATGTCTACAGATTCCATCTGTGCCATGTAACATCAGCATAATACAACCTACATTTCTCCATTGCTCCCTAAAACCTCAAAACAATCAGGCTCACTTTCAAAGGCACACCGCCGGCAAACTAATTACACACAAACACACAAGAAAAAACCTGTCCAGCAACATGCTTTAGGTCAGAATGTTTGTGTGGTTGTTTAAGAATGAATGGAAGACAGAAAAAACGAAAAATGCCCCAGTCATTACATAACAATACTACAGACTGTAATAAGTCATTTACCTTAGTTACTAAATTTACCATAGTTACTACTACACAGTTATGAAACACTGAGAGAAAAAAAAATGAAAGTCAACAATCCAAACAGTGGCTGATGACAGATTAATGTGATGTCCAATGAGTATATATATATATATAAGCTCCTACTTTTCGGGGGAATTCATTAAAAATGAATGAAGTGTCAATGAGTTTATTTAAATACGGTGCACTGCTAAACCAGTTAAGATTGCAACAGAGACAGGCCACTTGTATTACAGTGAATAAGAGAATATTGAAATGTCCAAGATGGCAGCTCTAGTATATAAAGATCCACATCCCAAAATAAAAGCCAATCAGCAAAGTCATCGTTTGGTCTTTACAAAGGTTCTTGGTTTTCAATAACAGCCGTGAAGTGCTTGGTCTTGTGAAACTTTGCTCTGTACGATAAGTGTATAGAGTGTCAGCAGAATGAGTTATTAAAACCCAAAAACATTTTTGAACTTCTGGTTCTGTCATCCTTACAAGGATAGTTTACCCAAAAATGAAAATTCTGTCATTAATTACTCATGTGCAATTACTCATTACTACCCTCATGTGGTTCAAAACCTGTAAAGCCCCGTTCACACCAAGAACGATAACTATAAAGATAACTACAGTATAAAGATAAAGATATTAGCATTCACACCAGCGAACGATATCATGTTTATTTTTTTTAAGCGCTCCTGCCGCTTTAAATTCTCAAGCTTGTTATAGCAGGATGGATTCTGATTGGGTGTCAATGTTTTTATCGTTCATCAGCTGGAAAAAATCATTCTGAAAGTGATTCCAACAATATAGTTTCTCTGCATTTATCGTTATAGCTTTGGTGTGGACTCTGCTATTCTTTAATATTGAGAACGATTTTTAGAACTATATCTTTATCTTTATATCTTTATAGTTATCGTCCTTGGTGTGAACGGGCATTAAGACCTTCATTCATCTTCGGAACACAAATTAAGATATTTTTGTTGAAATCTGAAAGCTTTCTGACCCTGCTTAGACAGCAATGCAACTGACACGTTCAAGTAGTGTTGTCAAAAGTACCAACTTCGGTACCAGTCTGTACTGAAATTTTAAAAACATCCATTTCCCGCTAACAATTGAGTGCTGTTGAGCCGTTTTTATCGTTCATCAGCTGGAAAAAATCATTCTGAAAGTGATTCCAACAATATAGTTTCTCTGCATTTATCGTTATAGCTTTGGTGTGGACTCTGCTATTCTTTAATATTGAGAACGATTTTTAGAACTATATCTTTATCTTTATATCTTTATAGTTATCGTCCTTGGTGTGAACGGGCATTAAGACCTTCATTCATCTTCGGAACACAAATTAATGTTGAAATCGAGATATTCTTTGGCATACGGCTCATTCTAACACGCCCCCACATGTCTATGTCACGATGTGGGAAGATTTGCATAACGCCGCCCAAATGTTCACGCAAAGAAAAAAGGCGTAACTTTTATTCTCGCTGTAGTATTGTTGTTGCCGCCGCCATGTTGTGAAGGCACTGTGTGATTCGTTGTGAAAGCGAAACTACTTTGTTTGGCCTTCCAAAAGAGGACAAATATCTGCTTCGTCATGCCTGGAGCTGATCCGTGCTGGTGGCTGAGGAAATACTACAACTTTGCGCTGTGGATCGCCGGATCGGCTTTCACCGTGGACGAAGCAGAGTCCAGCCCGGGGTCGTCACATGTGGTTGCCGCAAACCTCCTTCGTCGAATCCGCCGCCGTGGGTGACGCTGTGTTTAGTTGTGAAAGCGAAACTACTTTGTACATGACTAGATATCTGCTTCGTCATGCCTGGAGCTGATCTGTGCTGGTCGCTGAGGAAATACTTCAACTTCGTGCTGTGGATCGCCGGATCGGCTTTCACCGTGGACGAAGCAGAGTCCAGCCCGGGGTCGTCACATGTGGTTGCCGCAAACCTCTTTCGTCAAATCCGCCGCCGTGTGTGACGCTGTGTTTAGTTGTGAAAGCGAAACTACTTTGTACATGACTAGAAGTCAGTGGTTAAGTTGTATTTACAACACTGTTCCAGAACACTTCAACTGAAATATTCAGATCTGTGCAGCACATTTTATGGAGGACCGTTTCCTGATCCTGGGAGAGTAGACTATAATGCAAAGCAACGCGTTGCAACGCAACGTGTAAAACGACAGTATAAGTCATTATAATCCATAATTATGTCCCCACTGGATGCAACGAATGCCTCGTTTATAATGGGTTTTCATGTTTTTGAATCATCGCTCTGGCCTGACAGGGCATCATCATAATATGGCAGGGGCGTAACATTTCCGTCACACGCTTGAGGTATTCGGCCAATCACAATGCACTGGATAGCTGGCCAATCACAGCACACCTCGCTTTTCAGACCGATGAGCTTTGTAAAAATCGACGCGTTTCAGAAAGGCAGGGCATAGAGGAGAAACAATAATGTACAGTATGTGGAAAATAATGTGTTTTTTTAACCTTAAACCGCATAAACACATTTCATTACACCAAATAATGTTCTTTTTAGCAGCATCATATGACACCTTTAAACACTGCTGTTAGGCCAATGTGTTCACGCGCTCAACAGATATGACTGTGATTGGCTACAATGACCATCGCTTCATGCTCTTCACCGAGCGCTCACACAGAAGCACATGGGAGCATTTAAAAGCAGGCATCTGACAGCTTTTAAACACTCCTGTGTGGATGTTTATAAAATGGCCATTTTTAAAATTTAAGTACAGACTCGTACCAAAGTTGGTACTTTTGACAACACTGTGTTCAAGGCCCAGAAAGGTAGTAAGGACATTGATAAAATAGTTCATGTGACATTGGTGGTTCAACCTTAATTTTATGAAGCTACGAGAATACTTTTTGTGCACAAAGAAAACAAAAATAATGACTTTATTCAACAATGAACGTGGCAGTTGCGTTGCTGTCTATGCAGGGTCAAAAAGCTCTCAGATTTGCTCTCTTGCGAACTATTCTCAAACGTTCTAAATTTTAAATGAAGAATGAAAGAGTTGGTCGTGACATTGAAGTCATACGACCGTGGTGTAGTTCGTTTATAGCCTACGTTTAGCTTTTTAAGGGGCGTAACATTTCCGTCACACGCTTGAGGTATTCGGCCAATCACAATGCACTGGATAGCTGGCCAATCACAGCACACCTCGCTTTTCAGACCGATGAGCTTTGTAAAAATCGACGCGTTTCAGAAAGGCAGGGCATAGAGGAGAAACAATAATGTACAGTATGTGGAAAATAATGTGTTTTTTTAACCTTAAACCGCATAAACACATTTCATTACACCAAATAATGTTCTTTTTAGCAGCATCATATGACACCTTTAAACACTGCTGTTAGGCCAATGTGTTCACGCGCTCAACAGATATGACTGTGATTGGCTACAATGATCATCGCTTCATGCTCTTCACCGAGCGCTCACACAGAAGCACATGGGAGCATTTAAAAGCAGGCATCTGACAGCTTTTAAACACTCCTGTGTGGATGTTTATTCAACAATGAACGTGGCAGTTGCGTTGCTGTCTATGCAGGGTCAAAAAGCTCTCAGATTTGCTCTCTTGCAAACTATTCTCAAACGTTCTAAATTTTAAATGAAGAATGAAAGAGTTCGTCGTGACATTGAAGTCATACGACCGTGGTGTAGTTCGTTTATAGCCTACGTTTAGCTTTTTACTTCTAGGGATTGTATTTAGGCTTCAAAATTCATAGTTGTGGACATTCATAGTTGTTTTCATTTGTGAAGGTTTTTATGGTGAACAAAACATGTAAGAATTATGAACTTTTGTTGGTCACAGAGCTTATTTTCTGAAATAATGGAAAATTCTGTTGGCTTTTTTCGAGGGAAGCAGAGTGATGCTAATTTCGAGGTTGGCCTACAAAAATATTCTGGCATGAAATAGGTCTAACTCAATCTGACCTAATGACATCATCACATGACACAGCTGATTGGTCCTTTCCTGTATCGGTAGCCAATGAGCTCGCTGCTCAACATTCAAATATATGATTAGTGCTTGCCGTAGCAGTACGCGGCTTGCTTCAGAAAGCCTCCACCTTCCCCAGCTCCACCTGTATAGATCTGCTATGAGGTGATTCATGTATGCTATATGGGGGTTATTTCATGTATGTTATATTTGCAGCAGCAATATTTCTTACATGCTCACAGCAGCATGTTGTGGATGTATTGGCAGTAGCAAGTCTCGGTACTTGCTCTGCTGTAGTAGCAGCAGCAGCAGAAGCGTAGCAGATCTATTCCGCCAAGACCAAATACATTTACATGTACATTACCAACTCCGAGAGTTGTCATGACAGAAATATCCTTTTAGCTGGACCAACCTAAAATATAGTTTTTTTTAGTAATATACTATAAGTTTATGATATCATTCATGTCAGAATATATTGCTGATTTTACTGAGACTTCAATGTTTCCCTACCCAATTTGATAGAACCTATGTATGACTAAAATAGCTGTGTTTCCAAGATGGCCGGCAAGTCTCGGTACTTGCTCTGCTGTAGTAGCAGCAGCAGCAGAAGCGTAGCAGATCTATTCCGCCAAGACCAAATACATTTACATGTACATTACCAACTCCAAGAGTTGTCATGACAGAAATATCATTCCTAAAGTGCTCTTTTAGCTGGACCAACCTAAAATATAGTTTTTTTTAGTAATATACTATAAGTTTATGATATCATTCATGTCAGAATATATTGCTGATTTTACTGAGACTTCAATGTTTCCCTACCCAATTTGATAGAACCTATGTATGACTAAAATAGCTGTGTTTCCAAGATGGCCACCTGAATTGACTTGCTTTGAAAGATACTTTGATGGCATCTGATAAAACAGGATTACAGGGGTAAGTGAAGAAGACACATGCAGAAATACTGCACTAGTGCAACCGATTAGTGAATTCACCCCACTGTCTTGCTATCTTGCTCTTTTGTTCTCTTCTCCCAGGTGGTGAGAGGCCCCTTTCCCTCTTCTATTCTCCATCTTTTGTGCATTCTGTCTTCTCTCAGCCCATCCTATGCATGACCTATTGTCATTAATCAGTCCTACATTGTCCCTTTACGGTCCTCTTTGCCTTAGTCCCCTGTCCAAATCTGTCTTTCCAGCTCTTTGTCCATTAGCTGGTTCTCTCACTTTCTCCCGACCCCTGCTTCCAACTCCTCTCTCCATCCTGACCCTTTCCCTTTCTTTCTTTGACCGCTGCTTTCCCCTGTGCCCTTTCATCCAAGCCATGTGGCTCAGTGTACGTGTGGGTGCTCACTGCAGGAGTCTTGTCGAGATGGTGGTGTGGGCCGAACGAAAGAGGGTGAGGGAGAGGGGGAAGAACAGGGGGATGGAGAAAACTGGTCAGGGCAGGGAGGGACAGAGGGGGAGAGCTGCAGAGCCACCTCATTCTCATAACAGAAGGAGGAACGGGAGACCAAGATGTACTTTTTCTCGGCTAACTCTTTAGCACTGCAGGTGGGCGTGTCCGGGACCTCGTAAGTCCTGTTGAAGTATGAGTAGTCCACCTAGAGGTGGGGAGGACACATGACAAGTACAAGGCATAACTAGATTTGCATTTCTAAAAGTCAAGAAAAGAATATTGCTATTTTAGTTAAGACAAGTTTTTGGAATTAGTTCTACATCAAAAAAATAAGCAGGAGAATTATCACTGTACGCAACACCATCTTTCCAGCATGAAGTTGGCTATAGATGATTTCTAGTATCGACAGATCGTATTTATATAGAATTGACTGATATTCAGAAGTGAATTGAGAATACCTTTTTAAATTTCAATTCAGTTTAAATCCCAATTCAGTTCAAATTAATTAAAAGTGAGGTAAAAGCAGATTGCAGGAATTGCTATTTGAATTTAAAAATGCTTGAAAAAAAATTATATATACTATATATATATCTTTTTTTTTTTTCCTCATGAGATCGGGTTATATTTTATTTCATATTCATATTTTTTTTCTCTGAATTGCATTTCTACAGCAAATTTTTCGTCCTGTCATTTGAATTCAAATTCTTGTGGAAAATGGCCAATTACTTTCAAATTATGAATTTTGAATTTTGTCTGACCCTATCTCTTATCAACACAAAAATTGCGGGGTTACTTATTGTGGTTGCTTAGTAAGTAAAGTTGCTTACTAAGTTACTATATCAAGATTTCTTTCTTCTTTTTTTTTACAGATTGCTTATTTTTCTATAAATCTGGCAACACTGTAAGAAAACCAGACCAATCACAACTGAGTATGTGAACAGTATCAGAATATCACAATGTAAATGCTGTTGGTTAGAACTTAAATGGCAATAATTCTATTAGTCAATAGATTTGCTGTTGGATGGATTGATGGATTGTGTTAAGTTAAATGGAGCTGAATTACATAGGTCCCTAATGTTGGGTGGTTTGAAACAAATTCTAACCAGAATGTTTGAGAAATATCAATACAATGTAGCCTTACAAACACAGTAATGAGTCCAATCTGGTACTTTTACACTTTACATTTACAACCACTACATTTCCTTTCAACCCTCCATTTTTCACCTGGTAGCAGTTCTTCCTTTCATAGAGCACAGGTTCAAAGCGATGACCCCAGAGGATCTCAGAGGCCAGGTATGAAGACCGGCATTGGGTTGTCATGGCAGTGGCCTCCACCATGCCCTCCAGAATCACCACCACTTCCATATCTTTGTCTTCCTCTAGTGTATGTTTGTCCACCTCAAAGAAAGGGCTCTCCTCATTAATTTCGTGCACAATTGTCACAGGTGACACCAAAACGATACGATCTGTTCCTGTGTCAAAGCCGACATTGAGGTCTGCATTGTCCAATGGCAGGAACTCACCCTCAGGGGTCAACCGTGGCTGCAGGAAAGGTAAAAAGCGCTGTTAAGTTTTACATAGAGTAGATCAACGTTTTAGTCATTTTTATTGTTTGACATAAATGTAATTTAGCATATTTAGATTAGTTAATACATAGTCATTTAATATGTATTAATTAAAGTCCATTTTATACAGACTGACAAGGCACAATTTTTGTCAATGAAAAGTTTTAGCTGATGATAATATGTAAAATGGTGAAAACGTGTGTCTGTAACATAGCAAACTTTAACTAAATTTTCCACAACAAGTTATAAATATGTTTTTACACATATCATAGATTTCAAAGTTCACAAAATTTCTGGCAGTAATTTCGACCTCCAAGTCGATGTTATAATAGCAGCATTGTGTCGTAATCAGACACATTTTATGATAAAAAGTGATAAAAGCTGTCTTCCATGGACAGATCCAATCTGTGTTTTTGTAGTGTTGCTATGAGTGATAGATTTTGTTGGTTGCTTGGTTTCTATTTTGTCACACAAAGAGTCCCCATTGACAGTGACATCTCATTGGACATAAAATTGTTTCTGACTGGCTGTAATTGTGTTTCATCAAACATCTGTACACAGCACCTGGTGAGAATAATATAAGATTATTAAAGAAGATATTTAAAAAAAGGAAAACAATTGTATGCATGTGCATACTGTTTTCAGGAATCTATTTTATTCCAGTCAGTTTAGGCAATAACATACTGTATGAAATATAAGAATTTATTGTTTGATCTCCATGTTCAAACTTCTGACCATCTGACCTCAAAACATCAGGATGTGTTAGAAACATTAGTATTGCATGTGGATATGAATACAATAAAAGACAATTATAAACATGATCCTCAGACATTCACACACCTACACAATGACACATTTGAACACGTTTACGACAATAAGATTTCATTCACTCTTAAACAAAAGCATACCGACTCAAATAATTTAATCAGGCCGTTAAATTAAGTCACACACACACACACACACACACACACACACAGGGCAGATACGCAAGACAATGGTTTGCTCTGGTAAAATTAATCCCCTCTGCAAATCTTATAAACCTCTGGTATGAGCTTGAACAAAACAAGCCGTTATTAACCACACCAACTGTCCAGATGTCAATCTCTCTCATTCTTTTTCTCTTTCATTTACTCATCTCACCATGTATTCTACCTTCATGCAAGGTATTTCTTTCTCGTATACACTAGACTACCTTTCAAAAGTTCGGTAAGATTTTACAGTATAATTTATTGAAAGATGTCACTTATGCTCACCAAGGATGCATTTATTTGATCAAAATACAGTAAAAACTGTAATATTGTGGCATATCATTACATATTACATATTACAAAATGTAATTTATTCCTGTGATGGCAAAGCTGAATTTTCAGCATCATTACTCCAGTCTTCAGTTTCACATGATCTTTCAGAAATCATTCTAATATGCTGATTTGGTCCTCAAGGAACATTTCTTATTATTATCAATGTTGAACACAGTAGTTCTACTTAATATTTTTATGGAAACCATGATGCATTTTTTTCACAATTCTTTTATGAAAAGAAAGTTGAAAAGAACAACATTTATTTGAAATATAAATATTTTTAAGATTTCTTTACTGCCATTTTTGATCAAATGAATGCAACCTTGCTGAATAAAAGCATTCCTTAAACAATAAATAAATAAAAATCTTACAGTCCCCAAACCTTTGAATGGTAGTGTACCTTCAAAAGAACCACAGTAATCCCATGGATTTTTAGACATGGTAGCCAGTTACGGTAATGCTACGGAATTCTTTGAAATACCTTGAAATATCAAATAAAGAGCATATGGAATGAGTATGGTGATCATTTAATAACAAGGTAAATATTAAAAGAAAGTTGAAAAGAACAACATTTATTTGAAATATAAATATTTTTAAGATTTCTTTACTGCCATTTTTGATCAAATTAATGCAACCTTGCTGAATAAAAGCATTCCTTAAACAATAAATAAATAAAAATCTTACAGTCCCCAAACCTTTGAATGGTAGTGTACCTTCAAAAGAACCACAGTAATCCCATGGATTTTTAGACATGGTAGCCAGTTACGGTAATACTACGGAATTCTTTGAAATACCTTGAAATATCAAATAAAGAGCATATGGAATGAGTATGGTGATCATTTAATAACAAGGTAAATATTACAATTAGTGCTGTCAAACGATTAATCGCATCCAAAATAAAAGTTTTTATTTACATAATATATGTGTGTGTACTGTATATATTTATTATGTATATATAAATACACACGCATGCATGTATATGTAATGTTTATATATTAAATATATTTATATATGATATAAATTATATGAATATAAATATATACATGTAAATATTTTCAAAATATATGCTGTATATGTGTGTATTTATATATACATAATAAATATACACAATACACACACATATATTATGTAAACAAAAACTTTTATTTTGGATGTGATTAATCGCGACTAATCGTTCGACAGCACTAATTACAATACTATGGTACAGTATTACCATCACTGTACCAAGGTGC
Source organism: Sinocyclocheilus grahami (assembly GCF_001515645.1). NCBI lineage: Eukaryota > Metazoa > Chordata > Actinopteri > Cypriniformes > Cyprinidae > Sinocyclocheilus > Sinocyclocheilus grahami. Next base: position 2,498,699 of record NW_015505401.1, on the reverse strand, counting down.
AGTCATATTTGCTAGCATCTCTGTCCCTGTTCATTTTCCAAGCATTCTCTCCGATTCACTCTTTCCCATCATTCTGACCTCAAAGCAAAATCAACATCCACTTTAAAATTTACTTCAAAACTGAGATTGAAATTAGCTCTTGTTTTGGAGACCGTTTCCAACCAGAACTAACCTTGCATTGTCAAATTCTCTTTTGTTTCTTTTCAAAGAATTTTAATTCAGAAATTAATGCTCATCATAGAATAGGTATTTTGCTACAAGTCACTTCATGTAATGTGTGAATTGCATTTTTATTCTGTTTAAATGAACAGACAGGACAAGACACAAACACACCATCTCACTGACCTTCAGTATCTGTGCTCGTACATGGGCCTCCACCAGGTGGCTCTTGCGCAAGTTTCCCACTCGCCACATCATACAGAGTTTCCCGTCCCTCATGGCCACCACGGCCACATCCGAGAACACCAGTGTCTCATTGCGCTTCTTGGGCTTGGCGATCTTAGCCATTACCGCCCCAATGATGAAAGCGTCGATGATGCAGCCCACAATGCACTGCAACACGACAGCAAGCACCGCCAGGGGGCAGGCCTCGGTAACGCTCCGGAAGCCGTATCCTATAGACGTCTGCGTCTCCAGAGAGAAGAGGAACGCCGCCATGAAACTGTTCACCTGCTGAAAGCAGTGTTCCTCTGTCTCTGCCAGAGGAGCCAGCGAGGAGGAAACAGACGAAGGAGAAGAGGAAGATGATGCCGGGGGCGCCAGATCCCCGTGAGCGGCGGCGATGAGCCAGAACGTGAAACCAAAGAGAAGCCAGGAGAGCAAGAAGGAGAGGGTGAACACCACGAGCATCCAGCGCCAGCGGATGTCCACGCAGGTGGTGAAGAGGTCGGTGAGGTAGCGCTGGCCCCTTTCGCTCATGTTGACGAAGGTGACGTTGCAGCGCCCGTCCTTGCCTACAAAGCGCCGTCGGGGCCGGCGGGACTGGCCGCGGCGTTCATGGGGCGGCGAGGGCGAGAGGGAACACGAGGACTTTCTCTTGCTCCTCTCCCACCTCCCTTCTGCCCCAGACTCCCCCCTGAGCGCCGGGCCACGCCCTCCTCCTCCTCCTCCTATCCTCCCTCCCCCTTCTTCATCATCATCATCATCGTCATCCTCCGCATCATCCTCATCCCTCTCTCTGCTCCTTCCTCCATTGCTATGGTGAAGGTTGAGCACTTTGCCATTGCAGTCGGGCGACGGAAGTGTGTCCGACTGGGAGGAAGTGATTTCATCACTCTGCGCCAGCCTCATGACTTCCTCCTCGTCCAGCGGGGTGTCCACAACCACACTGAAGCGCCTCTTTACCCGAGCAGCCCCCATTATTGGTGACCGCAAGGTGACTACAAAATGTTCGGGAAAAATGAAGCTTTGCCAGATAAATCCAGGGTCAAAATGGATAAAAAATACGGATGCAATGATATATATACAAACTATGAGTTGTAGACTGTATTCCACAGCGAGGCTTATGGCCTGAAAGAGACCGTATTATCATTCAGATCCCGGCAGCCAATCGTTGCCCAGAGACGGAACACAATCGCATTAGAGATCATCTCTGACATCATCAAAGAGTCTCCACTTGAGTGGTCCGTCCACTGTCTGCTATTAATAAACCAGTATTCCTGGACAATTTTGATGAACGCAAAGTTCCAAAGTTGTTAGATGCAGTAAATAAAGAAAACAAAATCCAGTTTCAATGCAGTTTCTCAGCTTTAGCAGTAGTTTTGCTAAGGTTAGGTGGTGGGCAGAGACTAGACAGAGGAAAACTGTGCTGCTTTAGGTCTATGCGTAACATATAGCAGCTTCATAAGAAAGTGAGAAACTAAAAGGCACAAACAAACAAGGCGAAGCTCAGGCAGAGCAGAAGGATGAAGGAAAACTGAACTTACATAACATGAAGGAAAAACATAAACAAGCCTCAGTCTTAAGCTGAGGGAACATACAGAGGGAAACTGAAAAGAACATGCATTAAACTGTCTAGAACATATGTGTGTAATAAATAACAGCATGCATATACAGACCAATCTTTCTCTTTAGGACCTCTTCAGCGTTCCTTATTTAAATAGTGAGATGTTTAAAGACACAAGAGAGATGTGCAATTAATATGAAAACTAGTCAACATTTCCTAATACTTCACAAATGTGACCTCTTTGCCTTCAATATTGAGCAAATATATCTCTGGAACAGAACAAGTCCATTTCTCAATCATATTAGACATCAAAACAATTCAAACAGTCAGAAGTGACATTCTGTCACAGTCATGTTTCCATCTCCAGTCTGGCTTCAGCAGATTTTCCAGTCTCACACCAAGAGCCCGGTTCTCCAAAAGAAAGGGACATTTTGCTCTAGAAAACTCTTGATTGAAGTTCTATTACTGAATTACTATAGTGCACACATTACAATAGTAAGAGGTTTAGAGTGAGATGAATTATGACCTGTTTGGTTCACTTTGATCTCTCCAAAAGCTTAAAAAAGCTAGGCGATGCTTTGAGATCTTCAGTCCAGTTTGGTCATCAACAAAACACGTGCAACTGGTGAAATGTTCCTAAAAATGAACATTAGGTCAGAGAAATTTTTAATGTCGTAGATTTAAAAAATGAAACGATTGGGGAACCGAACATTCACACCTGATAAGTGGTGTTACCTTTTCATATACCTCCTTTGAGGAACCTGTAGTTCGAGGCTTAATGAACGTGATAGAAAAGATAATCTTTAAAAACGGTGTCTAGTCATGAAAAGCCCACTTGAACAGGAACATATTCAAGGATGAAATAAGAAAATATCACACTCAAAAGAAAAAGAACATTTCTAAAGTGAGAGGTGACATAAGGTTTCATCTTCAAATATCTTCTGCCCTCGCACTGACATTTGTGGTAGAATATATCCACGGCAAATACAACTCAAGAATAGTTTGTCAGGTCCCTGTCACGTTCCATATTATTCGAATCTGCGGTTTTTGGGTTGAGGACATCACAGTCTCTGTTAACTCCTAGAGAGAAAGCATAATATGGAAGTTAAAATGAAATTTAAGGACTAGATAAAACGAATACAAATATCTCTCTGTGACATGAAAGCTGCATTGCAAGCATGCTCAATATATGCTGATTAAGTCTGATTATTTATCTCCAAGAAAATGTCGTAATTCCAATTTGAAAATTCTAACAAACTTTTTTATTTTGTATATTCATAAATAAAAAAATTATAATTACCAGTGCTGGCAGTTAATGGCGTGCATAGATCATCCCGTGTCTTCTTTGCCCTTTCAGTCAGCAGAAATCTGCTGAAAAAGATAAAATATTATGTAAAAGATTAGTGTCTTGCTAAAAAGTCATCGGCCCCTCAAATTGAAAATAAATTAATTGATTAATTAATTAAAAAAAGAATGATAAAAAAATAGCTGAGTCATTCTGTAGTTGTAAACCATGGATGAGTAATTCCACATTTCAGTAATAAAAATGATAAATGTGGTATTTGTTTACTTCTAATATCAAACATGTATAAAAAAGAATATTTCAATTTGTTTAATAAATAGACTTTCAATGTAAACTGCATACTGTAACACCCCTGTGGACTGTCTGTTGTGGTTTCTTCCCCTTTTGTTAGTTCAGCCCATATAATTATTAGTTAATCATCTCATTGTGCTCACCTGTCTGCCCCTCGTTATCTGCACTATATCTGTTCCTGTCTCTGGGATTTGAGTTTTGTCGGTTATTGTGAATGTTACCCCGAGTGTGTGTCTCATCTACCCGAATCTGCCTTGTTGTGTCTACATTAAATATCTTTATTGGAATCCTTGTCGTCATCCTGCCTGCCTCCACACACCGTGACCATGACAGAATAACCGACCCAAAAGTAAAGTACAGTGGTGTCTTTCCCCTCGTTTGTTTTTTCCAGTTTTTATTTAGTTTTTTGATGGATTACCCCACATTCCAAATCTTCCAGCTGGAGCAGGGGGAACGCTCTCTTGAGGACTACACAAACGACTTTCTGTCCCTGGCCCACCTCACGCACTACCCGGACAATTGCATCTGTGGCTTCTATCAAGTCGGACTAAACGCCACCACACGAGCACAGTTGTCTGGGGATGGTCCTTGAGAGCCTCGCCAGCTTCGTCGAGTGGGTGCTGGTGTCCTGCAAGTCCCAGCTAACCGTGGGCATCGCTGACGGTGACACCAGCCTCACTCAGGACACTGAGCCCAGCCCACCATCTCCCCACGGTACGGAGCATAAGCCTGAGCCCACCGATGATGGAGAGCCATTTCCCACCGCGATCCAGGAGCCGGAGCGAAGCCTCTGAGAAGAGGATCGCCTCGGAGGTTGAGCCCAACCCGTCAGACCAGGTGCGAGAGCCGGTGACAGTGCCCACCACGAGGGAGCAAGCCGTGGATGGTGTGAGCGCGGAGAGGAGCTCCGCCCCCTGCATCATGGCTGAGGATGAGCAGACTATGGAGGGAATTCAGGGCCAAAATGAGGAGGAGCGACCGTGGAATCCCCAGTCCAGCCCAGGAAGGGCTCCTGATTTCTCGTTAAGCCCAGGAAGGGCTCCTGATTTCTCGTTAAGCCCAGGAAGGGCTCCTGATTTCTCGTTAAGCCCAGGAAGGGCTCCTGATCTCCAGTTCTGCCCAGGAAGTGCTCTGGCCCAAGAGCTCTCTCCAGTGCCCGCTCCTCAAATGAGCGCCCTCCCACCCGCTCCGGCCTCCTCCAGCGTCACCATGGTCGAAGTCTCCCTCACCTCTGCCTCCGAGGCCCAGACTCTGCCTCGGTCCGTAGACCCAGTGGCTCCACCTCAGCTCCTAGCTCCCTCGCCTCCACCATCACCCATCGATCCATCAGCTCCACCAGGCTCCCTCGTCCCTCTGGCTCCTCCTTGGTCGGGCGTCGACCCGCCATCGCCTCTGGATTCCTCTCCTCTGGCTGCTGCCTCGTCGCTCTGTCCTACCGGCTCCGTTGGGCTCCTTCCTCCCATCAGCTCCACCTTGGCCTGGGTCCGACCTGGCTCCTGCTCCGGTTCCCTCCTGTCGTCTCCCTGGCTCCTCCCTCCATCGTCACCTCCCTGGACTCTGTTAGCCGTCCTCCTCCTGGAAGACCGTCCTCCGCCGGAACCTCCACCTGTCTGCTCTGCCTGCCAGCCCTTTGCCTTCCCCTGTCACCATCTCACATCCTCTGCTTTGTCCTCCTAGTCCCCCTCCACCCCTCCCTCTGTTTCTACGGTGCGAGGAGGCACCTTCCGGGAGGGGGGAGTAATGTAACACCCCTGTGGACTGTCTGTTGTGGTTTCTTCCCCTTTTGTTAGTTCAGCCCGTATAATTATTAGTTAATCACCTCATTGTGCTCACCTGTCTGCCCCTCATTATCTGCACTATATCTGTTCCTGTCTCTGGGATTTGAGTTTTGTCGGTTATTATGAATGTTACCCAGAGTGTGTCTCATCTACCCGAATCTGCCTTGTGTCTACATTAAATATCTTTATTGGAATATCTGCCTGCCTCCACACACCGTGACCGTGACACATACACTTTAACCACAATAAAATGTCAAATGTTACAATACTATCCATTATGTTTATATTTTTTCAATTCCATTCTGTGCCACTAGTACCATAAATTACCTTTAACACCGAATCAAAAAGCTCAATCTTTTTTTTTTTTTTTTTTTTTTTTCATATATTTGAAAAACCACCATGGCCTTGACTTTGAATAAGTTAAATACATGTCTCAAGTCATTTTTAAGCCTAAATATTTTGCTCATAGTGCCGTGTGTGTGGTTCACTAAAGGATTTGGAGAGTGTGTGAGTCACATCTTATTTCACCACCAGTCTTTGACCTCTGACTCTAACCTCTAGACACTGTAACCTAGGGCTGTGTGTATGAGAGAGATCTCATTAGAGCACTAAACCTATTGATTAACACATACACCAATGCTGCTGAAAATATACCATTGACAGAGAGCCTTTCAGTATTCATGTTCTCTAATAAGATCATCTGCAGCAGTTAACTATGCATATTGTAAAAAATGATCTCCCTAAATAAAGACTAATTTGAATAATGAAAGGTTGCTACAGATGCAACAGATAATATTTTAATAACACTTGAATGTATTGTGCTCAAATAATGACAATAAGTGTCATAAGGAGTGACAATTGAGTGCAACAATTCTTAAAAAAACTGTTTCTAAAGTATCCTTAGCATATAATACACTTTAACACTCCATAAACCTTTTAAATACTTTATAAATGTTTAATTATTGCGTGTGGAGGTCGTTTTGAACTCATACTGAATTAGTTTGCAAATAAACACTGAAAGGATATAAAATTCCAATTTAAACATTGAAATATAAAAAGTATTAGTAAAATAAACAAACGAACAAACAAACAAAAAAGCCTGTAAAAAATAATTTGCACTATTTCTAAGCACATTTTTTAATTAATTGTGAATTTGTTTATACAGAAGGTCAGAAGTTCTTGCATCCATTGAAGCGCAAGATGCTTGAGAACTGCTGTCATTAAAGCAAAAAAATAAATAAAAAATCTTTAAACTAAAGAAAAAAATTCAACTGAACTTTTTTCAAATTATCCTGATAAAATTTGTAGTGAAAAAAGTCTACTAAATTTTTAAACTAAAGTTTTTAAGCATTATTAACCATTTCAGTGAACTTCATGTATAACACCAGTCAGACTCTCTCACTTTCTCTCTCCTTATCTTTCTATTCCTCATGTTAGAGGTGTCCAGTGAAATCTCCCATGCTGCTTATGAGAGCTGAGTGCTACTCAAACACCCCTGATCCTCTCCAGCATGTGCAGTGTTCAGAGGTGTGAGATATGGGACCAAGGTCAGAGTGATACGGGACATTCTAGAATAATTGCTGGCAGAGCGCCAATGCAGCAGTGCCAGACTTATGTTGGGGGCAATTAACAGGAAACTATCGAAATCTATGCAAATCAGCTCAAAGGTTACACAACAATCAACTTTTGATGACATAACAAGCTTAAAGGGTTAGTTCACCCAAAAAAACATCACACGCTCTCGTCATGATACTGTCGTGAACGCGCGTCCAAAGTGACGCAGTAGAGACGAAAATGTGGAATAAAGTTGTTATTTTTGTTTTCTTTGCGCAAAAAAGTATTCTCGTAGCTTCGTAACTTTACAGTTGAACCACTGATGTCACACAGACTACTTTGTCGATCATCTTGGTACTTTTCTGGTCCTTGAACATGGTAGTTACCTTGCTGTCTATGGGAGGGTCAGAGAGCTCTCAGATTCATCAAAAATATCTTAAATTGTGTTCCGAACGGAGGTCTTACGGGTTTCGAACAACACGAGGGTGAGTAATTAATGACAGAATTTTCATTTTTGGGTGAACTAACCTTTTAATAGCTTTACCTGCCCCATAGACTCCAGAATATTTTCATAGTAGAATTTGAAAAATTTTTAAGGGATAAGCTATTTCAACATAAATGTCCCAGTATTCTATGAATATCATTGTTTTCAACAGCACAAGTTTATTTTCTCTTATCTCTCTGACACTCAGATTGCATTTGTCACTCTATCCATCCTGAATTCTCTCTCTCTTTTTGTCTTTCTATCCCTCTCCCAGATTACATGTCCATGTTCAAGTGAATTATGAAGGGAGATTAAGTCCCTGTGGAAATCATTTCAGTAATATTCTGTACAGTGAATAACCTTTTGACCTTTTCTCTCTAACATACTCTCTATTTCACCTTTTCACAAATCTGATGGGGATAATCTTATCGAGAAACTCTAGATGTATGCTTTTTTTATTACATCACACAGCTGATGTCATGCAGATTTCTAAAGTATGCGAAAGTCATTTTACTTTAGTAAGGACTGACAATGCAGACTAATATTCTATATACTTTATGCTTTTACAGGCACTTTGCAGATGAGAAACTAGATTTGTTTGTAAAGTGACAAGTATGTTTGTCTTTCATTTATAGTATTGACAACTTTATGTAACCAAGAAGCAGCATAATTATACATGGCAGCATAATTCCATAAGAATTCTGGTAAGGGTTTTGTTCTAAACCACCTTAGGAATTTTATGTTTGATACTTTTTAACAGTTTTGGTTCCTGAATGGTTCAAAAAAAGATTTTTACTAAACTTGATTGTCCTCAGCAGTCTATTGCCAAATGAGATAATTTGAGATTTCAGCAGAATAACAAATACAGTATAACAAATAAGAAATCAATTGAATATAATTCTTGTATAAATAAATAAAGTGTTTACTTTTCACTGACATTTCACAGCACAATAACACTATAAGAAACACTAAAAAGAACTGCTTCATAATATTTCACTGCTTCACAAAACATTTGTTCAGAAATCAGACATTACTAGACATGTTTGCAAATTTGAAGTAAGTGATAGTAAGAAAAACTGTAGAGAATTTAGCAAGAGGATTGCACATTCAAGAAATGTTAATGGAACTGAAAGACATGAAAACCATTGTTTATCTAAAAAAAAAGGAACTGGTGAATAAGTATTAGGTATAATATAATATTACGCATAGATACGATATATAGCCTTTGTTAAACTTCTGCTTAAACCACACAATGCACTACACAGACTCCATTCAAACTTTAAAAGTTACTATAAAAAAAAAAAAAATCAAAATGTAACCAATAGCAACGTCATCAAAATATTTGCACTGGCTATTTTTCTTACATCTATCTGCATTCTGAACGCTGAACTGATTTGTGGTCTTGTCATCCTTGTCATCCATATATATATATATACTGATAACACTTAACAATAAGGTTTCATTTGTTAACATTAGTTAATTACATTAGTTGACATGAACTAACAATGAAAATAGTATTTATTATAGTTAGTTATTAATGTTAATTTCAAAATGTACTAATGCATTATTAAACTCAAAAGTTGTGTCTGTTTATTTTATTTAATGTACTTGAGCTGACATAAACTAACAGTGAATATTTGTATTTTTATTAACTAATACTAAAAAAGATTAAAAATACATGAGCCAATGTATTGCACCACTGCACTAACTTTAACTAACGGGACCTAAATGTAAAGAGTTACCCATATGTTTAAACATTTATAGCTGCACCTGCAACAAACACAAGATTCATAATGAGAGCTACTTTGCAGAGAATCAATGCCTAAAACTAAACTGACCAGAGACATACTGGAAATGCTGATTAAGTGAATAAAACATTATTAGAAAATAACTAATTGTTTTAAAATGATAATGCTGATGTAACAACCTCAGTAGTATTGGTACATGGTGGAAATGCATGCAATGTCACCTGCAGCAGAACACATGCAGTAATCCAACAGCCCACATACTGCACAGCCAATCCATAGTGTCATCGATTCCTCTATGCCACGAAATGAGGCCACAAAATGTCCATGCATTCACACGGCCAGGCTGTGTCTCTCTCAGTTTGGCTCACTCTCGATATATCTAACTCACTTTCATTCCCTGATGTTCTGTCTGCTTCCATCTCTCTCAGTCTAGATATGCCAGAAGTGTGCGATGAGATTATATGATCCAGTCAGCCTGCTGAAGCCTGGCTGGAAACTAACTCACGTTAATCTGAGTGGGGTAATGAGAAAGTATTAACTACAGATAACATCACCACTCACTGCATTTCTACACAATAGCTTCAGTACAATCTCCTAATCATTAGAACCTAATGTATGCCAAGATGAGCTAGACTAAATCTGTTAAATGTATGAAAGAGTAATGACCGTTTTTTAAATCTTAAAGGAATATTCTGAGTTCAGTACAAGTTAAGATCAATCGAGAGCATTGATACCACAAAAATTATTTCAACTCATCCTTTACAATAATGGACATGAATGAGGCCAATTCATAAGTGTTACAATTCTGACAGTTTCAATAATATAGCCACACAATGTAAATAATTTGCATGTTAACATGATTTTATTCTGTTAAATAAACGCTTACTAACCTTTTGTGAAGTTGTATCCGATTTTACAACTTTGCCGCCATAACAACACAAAAACTACTGTAATTTAAACTACTTTACAGCTCAAATAATACACAAGTTTGAACAGAATTAATGTTACTGCTTTTATAAATTTATACATTCTCCATTTCTGTATTTAAAAAAAAATGCTTTCTAACCTTTTCTGTATAAATTTATATCCAATTTTACAACTTTGTCATATGACAACACAAAAACGACTAATTTAAGCTGTTTTACAGCTCAAATACTACACAAGTTTCAACAGAATAATTAACGTTAATGCTTTTATGAAATTATTAGCTCTATACATCTCATGAATAATTGTAACCACAGCTAATACATTATATCACTTATCAATTCATTGTTACACTATTCATTTTAAATTCAGTTATAATTGTTAACATGATTTTATTCTGTTAAATAAATGCTTACTAACCTTTTGTGAAGTTGTATCCGATTTTACAACTTTGCCGCCATAACAACACAAAAACTACTGTAATTTAAACTACTTTACAGCTCAAATAATACACAAGTTTGAACAGAATTAATGTTACTGCTTTTATAAATTTATACATTCTCCATTTCTGTATTTAAAAAAAAATGCTTTCTAACCTTTTCTGTATAAATTTATATCCAATTTTACAACTTTGTCATATGACAACACAAAAACGACTAATTTAAGCTGTTTTACAGCTCAAATACTACACAGGTTTCAACAGAATAATTAACGTTAATGCTTTTATGAAATTATTAGCTCTATACATCTCATGAATAATTGTAACCACAGCTAATACATTATATCACTTATCAATTCATTGTTACACTATTCATTTTAAATTCAGTTATAATAATTTACGGCAAGCTATAATGTATTACAATGCACATTATAAATAAGTATAATGCATTATACCCTTTAATAACCCTTTATAATGCATTAAACATAAAGGCTTTAAGTAAAGTGTTACTAAAACACTTTTTTCGACAATTCTCTGATTAAAGATATATCTAATTTTACAACTTGTCACCATGAAAACCCAAAAATTACTGTACAAATATTTTTTTATAGCTCATACACAGATTTCTGTTTTTAAAATCTCCAAATATTGGCCACATTTACTTTTTAAATCTTAATCTACATTTCTGTTTGTTTTATTGTTGTTGTTGTTTTTCTATCAATTGAGCTAAACTCGAATTAAACCCAAAATATTCCTTAATGAATACATTTTCAAATACATCATTCTTTATGCCTGTCTTTCTCCAGAGTGTGACATAGCACATGCCTCATTCTGCTAAACTCTCTCCTGCACATAATATTGTGCTCCTCGTTCACTTCTCTGTCTCCCTGGTTTCCACACTGTGGTCTGTTGCTGCTGAGACAGCACCACTTCAACCCCTGGAGCTTATAAAGTGTTGTGTTACCTTAGATATACGTGAGAGTGCTGTATTTGTTTAAAATTGCCTGTTGCTTCAGTATGGACAAGCCAGCGCTGACAGAACTTACTACCCTATTTCTTGGCCTTTGCAACCTTATTTCTATAGGACACTGCATTGACTTTATGGGTTATGAATTCAATGAGGAACTGCCTCTGAACTACTGCATGGTGTCACAGCTACTTGTAACTCATGACAACTATCTTATCATAGAACTAATAGTGTGCATGATGAGTATGTTTATCACACATTCATTATGATAATAGCAAGCTAGTGCATGTTTAGTTGGTGAGGGAATTACATTGTACTTCGAACAACAGATCAAGATCACAGGTTGACATGGAAAGAAACACAGATTGTCAAAGGCCCTGTTGCTCAAATGGTACTCATGAGCACCGCTCTGAATCATTCAATGACACACTGGACACACTGCGGACCTTTATTGTGCATGTCCGAGAAGGTCCGTATCATAAGGTCCAAATCATTTAGGACAGGTTGCCAACAATATTTAAATCCCCTCCTGCAGTAAAACAGATATTTGGAAGTACTTACAATGAACTATCTTGGCTAAAGTCCTGTTCAAACCAAAAACGATACCTATAAAGATTGCTAAAACAAAAATTATATTAGTGCCCACACCAACATATTATAATATTATAAAGTTACGTCACTTTAAATGCTCTAAATTCTGATTGGCTGTCGCTGTTTTTATCGTTCATCAGCTCAATGTGATTCCAACGATCACTCTGTGTCGTTATCACTATAGCTGTGGTTCGGACCTCCCTATTCTCATTGAATTAGAATGGTTATTAAAACTTTATTGTATGATCACAAAAACGACAGAGGAATAAATTGTTGGACTCACTTTCAGAACAATATTTTCCAGCTGATGAACAAAAACATAACTGACATCCAATCAGAAATTAACCAATTTGAGCATCTAAAAGTGACAGGCGATGTAATTACAGTGTTGTAATACAGTAATCATCTGTTGGTGTAGACACTAATATAGTTAAGGTCAATACAGTTATTTTTTATAGTTTTCGTTGTTGGTGGGAACAGGCTAATTCCTTAAAATCTCAATATAGTATGAGAGGACAACATTTCTTCAAAAAAACTTCAATGTAAACAGTTCAATAAACAAGCGAGTTACTTTGTCTATTTACGAAAATAGTTAGTAATACAGTTCACATTTCTGAGCAATGGTGCTTTCTTCCTGAATAAATCAGCGTTATTGAACAAATTGGTTGAATTAATGATTCAATGACTCATGACTCATCATGATAAAGACTTACTTTCTTACTTCCACCTACTGTCTAAATAAAGTCACCTGAGAAATGTTTCAATGAAAAATCCCCACTAAAGACTGACAGATTGTCTAGACGGAGTAAAATTCCAAGACTGTTGAAGCATAGTCTATAGATTTCTGATTAATGCTGATTATATTCCACATGTCTTACATGCGAGCCTTTTTGAATAGAAATAGCTCTTTTCCAATGTTCATCATCTCAACCATCTCAGACTCAATTTTCTCTGTACCTCCTACAGCTCTGCCTCTCGCATTCTTGAAGATTAATTGTTGGACTGAAATAATGCATAAATCGTTTCATCTCATTGTTATTTTTGCCTTGCAGCGTTTCTTCTGCTCATCCTCTGCACACACGAAAAGAAATTAAAAAATGTAATTTGTCAGACACGTATCAAAGGCTCATTTTCATGTGATGCATCAAAAGTCAAATTAATACATAACTATACACTGCAAACTAATAATGGATTGATTAAATGGGAAAAAGCATAACACTCTCTCACGCTATCGCCTTCATATTCTCTCTATCACGTGGAGGAGGAGGATGGGAGATAAAGAACCAATCCTTTAGTCTGAAATAGTGTTCATTTTCACATCACCACATAAAGTCAAGCACAAATTCTCCTAATGAAAGTGATCGGGATATTGCTATAAAATAATTTCTTCAGAAATCAACGCTTTTACTCTCTCTCTGTGAGTCAAATAAAGAAAGCACTGATACTTAGAACAAATGACCTTGAGGTTAATCTCACTCAACTACAAACTAATAATACTGTAAACAGCGCCAGATGTGGAAGAGAGAAATTAAACAAAAATCCTCTTTGCAGTAGCACTAAAAGAGGACAGTTATATTGATCTTAAAACAAAAAAAGCCTAATTTAGTGTGCAATTGTCTTTCTGTGTAGTTTAATGAAAGGTTAAAGGTACATCTGCTATGCTAAAAATTTGACTATAAGATTAATTTTGATAGCTGACAAAGACTACAGTATATCACCTACAAATCTAGACTTCTTCATGTAGTTATAAATATATGTAAGCTATAGAATTTATTTAATAAAAATTAGCTATTAAATCTACAGTATAAGCCTTGAGAAACCATTTTTATAACTTTGTGTGTTAATGACATTAACAAACATTATAATATAGCACTAGTTGTTTAATAGTTTACTAAAAATAGTTAGAAATGTCATGAAAGTTTTCACAGATTTTCGTATTTTTATATTTCATATTATATTCATTTATATTTGAATACATTCTGATCTCTATTATCTATTCATTTTGTAAATAGTGTATTCATAAAAACACATGCGACTAAATATCACATATTTTCGACAATATTTTTAATTACGTAATGATTAATGAATGTTATTATGTCTATAAAGTTATCAGTGTTTTGCTGATAATGAGTGAATGAGGCCTGATTGAAATGCCTTTCACCTTGAGACTCGAGTGTTAACTAGTTTTATTACTCATATTTTTGTGTTGTAACAAAGACCTCAAAAGCATACTAAAAACAATTAACCTAAATGTTGAGCAGATCCACTTTGAAATGTTTTGTTGTTTCGTGTTTTCTAAACCATTACCTGACAAATAGGCTATATGGTTTAATTTGGTAGGCTATAGTAATGAACTACATTGTAAAGAAAAATCTTTAGTTTTTACAAAATAATTTTGGCAGCTGTGGTTGCCAGAATAATTTTGTAAAAAATACAGAAAAACACATTTACGGTCAAAAACGGTAAATTTTACAGTATAAAACTGTAATTTACGAACAAGACAATTTGAATGTAAACCAGTAAATTCAACAATGCACACTGCTATTAAAATCTGTTTTGTACCTTTAACATACTGACAACCACCATAATAATGCAGGTGGTAAAAGAGAAAGCCACATGAAGAATCAAAGCTCATCACAAGTAGCTTCGCCACAAGCAGAAGTATATACTAATATATAGAAGGTGCATGCAAACACAAAACACCATCACGGTAACACACATGATACTTAAATAATGCATTCAACTTTCATTAAACAACAGAAGATGTAACATAAAGCCCAAATATACATAACTAATAACAAAAACTATTTAAAAAACATGATTATTTAAACAAAATACTTTCAAATGTGGAGGGAATTCTGGGAATATCAGTTGACAGTGTTTGACTGTAAATTATACATTGATTTGTTATTTTTACTTCTAAAAACTGTCAAATTAACAGCATTTTACTGTAAAATTACATGAAATGTCTGGTTAGATATTTTACAGTTTTTCCCTGTATATAGTACGGGAACTTACTGTTAACCTATTAACAGCTTTTTCCATAGCGTTTTTACAAAATGTTACAGTTAAAATGACACTTATCTTTTACAGTGCAGTCATTCACAACTACAGTATATGTACAATCCGTTTTCTTAAATAATATACTGTATAAACAGCACTGACACTGGAAGTAAAATCTGAAGTTTGAAGAACAAAAACGACACTCACCGGCTCGTGTACAAATTTTCATCACATTATAGTCCATCTGAGTGGGATGTCTTTTCAGTTTCTATTTAATTTATATAAAACTGTTTTGTTTTGTATTTTTCAGTTCATATTAAAGCAGAAGATAAAGCGGCTCCTGATTGATGATGCGTCGCACTGAAAAAGCTTTGCAGCACGTGAAAGTGTTGCGTGGGCGCTCTCCGCGCGCTCTGCTCCACGCTCGCTCACCAGCACGCACGAAAAGCTTCAGTGGGAGCTGCATCCTCTCCTCTCCCTCTCTGCATCTTTTCAGTCTTCATCTTTTCATGCCACTGAACTTTCAGTAACAGTAATCTGAATGCTTTGGTGAAGTAATGTTGCCCTGTTACGTCATCAGCAGTATGCTTGGATCGCAGTATCACAGCAAGTAGCCTGCAATAGGCTTACATCTAAACTCTAAAGTGGATATGACAGACACGTACAGCAGCAGAGTATAAAATGTGTGTCAAAAATATGAATAGCCTACATTAAAAATGCCCTTTATCTCGCACGAGTCCAAAAAAAAAAGGATTGAGATTGATCAATGGAAAATGTTCTCCAGGCACGGAAACAGAAAGCAAAGAGAGGCTGATAGAGACAGACAGGCTGACGTGACTGAAGAGAAGTGATTGGCTATCCACTGTTAAGTAATTCTTGAGAAGTGGGACAAAACAGGGTGCAAAATTGAAAAAATAAAACCTTGTACTCAGACAAATGAAACTACATTTATGTATCTTATATGTACTAAGCTACTGAGCTATGCTTTGATACAACCTCCCAACTTTTCTCTTTTTTTAACAAAATTTGCTTTTTTTAGCTTGGACTGTGTAATATAATTTCAACTTTATCTTTAACAGCATTCAAGATGTTTCAAAACACATTCTGGGTGTTAGCAGACAGATTACACTTTCACATGTGACCAACAATTCCACAACAAATATAAAATATCATAATGAAATATTATCAAAATATTCAACTGAC
>NW_015505401.1:2448972-2478206 GCF_001515645.1 Sinocyclocheilus grahami | reverse complement strand
CAGGAAATATTAACATTAGGATTTAAAATATTCTAAAACTATAAAACTTAGCAGAGCCTGTCTGACACTGATGCACTCTGCAGAGGTGAACTGTGGCAAGGGGGTCTTTTAGAGTGACAGTTGTCCCTGATATTCCCTGATTTTATTACATTTTATTGAATGTCTGACAGTGTTGACAAAAAGTGGAGACGCAACTTTAAAATCTTATGAAACATGCATGTGTCATTAAAAAAACAACCTTGCTTTGATAGGAGCTATTATTAAGTGTTGCTTTTGATAAAACAAGCTCTTTTTCATCATTAAAAAACATTTTTATCCATTTTATTGCATATGAATGATTGAACCCTTCTCTGTGGACACACTGTTTCAGATGTAGTGAGAGGACATTAAGAAACACAGATTTGGTATAATAATGAGAAAATTAAATTGAAGGTGATAATTGTGTTAAATACATTCTATTATTAATCCCCCATGAAAATATTTTTATTTTTTAAAGCTAATAGCAGTTACCATTGCTGGACCTGTTTTGTCCCACGTCTCAAGAATGACTGCCTATATTATAGCCAACGTGTGTTGGTCATAAATATGGAACGATTTGTATTGTATTTTACAGCTACAAATGACCAAACATGTGGAGGGTTTGGATTAGTTGATACAAATCCATTTAAACTGATGATTGAAATAACACCAAAAGTCAACCTCATTTATTTTCATGTGAGCTGAGGTTGCGCATATGAACCACTAGAGAGCGGGATGTTTCTATTTTTTCAGACTGAACAAGTTTCTCTATTTTCGGTGTGAAAATACTGTTTCAGTGAGAATACTGTTTTCATCCAAAGAGGTTGGGCACTTGCTGAACCAGTATACATTTTGACAGCTAACACGGTTCACTGTGAAAAAGTGGCTTGTTATATAAGTGTAAAAAAGAAGAAGAAGAAAAAAAGAAACTCACCTGGACATGGTTATACTGTGACTGACTTAGAGGGAGGAATGAATGTGCCTCTAAATGTAAAAGAATGTGTGGTTTTACAATAAAATAGATCTGTTTTAAGTTTTACAAGATGAAAGTGGCTTTAACAGCCATGTACATTCGCAGTTTTAACGTCCCATTTACAATATATCCATGTACTATTATTTTTTTGTACAGCCTAATAAACGTTAGGCCATTTGGACTTGTTTTTGAGAAATGCTGATTCCCTCCGGTACCACTCTCTGTTTTTAGTATATTTCCACACTTCGTCACTATAATTTGTTCTGTCTGACTGGATGATATGCTTTCAATAAAAAAGAATATTGCAGTATATGAATTAAATAATAATATAATTATTTAATACTACTGTATAAAGTGACATAAGATATAGGCTATAAACTGCCACTTTTCACTTCTGAAGGGACATGGAACTAAGTGTCCTTCTACACACATAATGTCTGAACTCTGTGGCTTTTCTGTCTGTGATCAAGTACAATGATGTAAGACAAGGGCACACACAAACTGCTTTGGCTATTATGTCATAAGTATTTGAAATGGTCAGATTCATTCTATTATTGGAAAATTGCCCAATTAATAAAAATGGCATTTCAGTATTCAAAAAAGCCCACTTAAGTATACCACATGTCAGTTCTCGGAAAGCATGATTGGTTAATTTTCATGGAAACTGGGATTATATAATCTAACTTTCATGAATGCAGATGTAATCCTGTGCTACCTTTCAGCACATGTTCAGTGTGGTCCTGGAATAAGATAAACATCCAGCTGAACAGAAGCCAATCTCCACTGGAGTCTGATCCACTCGCTGTACCTTGGGTTGCCAGATCTATAAAACGCTGAACTGAAAGTCAGATTCACTGAGTTTGCTTTTTGTTCTAGCAAAAAAACTTAGGAAAACTACGATAAATTAGAGTTAACTAGCCTTTAACCAATTTCTTCATGTCACCATCAAAATTAGTAGTTGTAGTAGTAGTAAGTAGTAGTAGTAGCCTATTACTTTTGCATGCTCTGTTTTAAATAATAGAATATGAGCTAACTACTACTGAAATTCTGCCAGTGAACATATTTAGGAAATGTGTGAACGTCATTTCTCTGAAGACAATGTTCCTGTATGGCCGAGGTCAAAAATAGACTACTTTGCAAAAATTTAAAGGATGGAAATTTTTTGTCATCGGCTGGCCTACTCAAACCATGGATTCTCTCTCAAAAATAATTCAGTCTCATAAAACAAATGCACACTTCTTAGTTTAAGTGAAATTAAAGATTACATTCTGGATTAAAGATCCAGAGTTACTGGTTATGCAGGTTACTTTGAAATGCCAGTAGATGGTGACAACAAGTGACTTCATCATTCAATCGTTGAATCAAGTCACTGAATCATTCAGTCAAACGATTCATTTTCAAGAACTAAATAAGTGAGAGAGAGAGAATCATTCAGTCAAATAATTAGTTCAAATGCACTGATTCTTTCTGGAATGAAACAAGAGGTGTGTCCCAACATTTTTTTGCCATTTAAGTAGTGAGTGTGCCCACACAAAAAAATTCCAAAAAAGTGGACACTTATGCACTCAGCTGTCACAGCTTTCCTTAAATAGTGGAGGGGGAGGGGGTATCATACTCCTATAGTTGAGTAGGGTGAATTCAAGTCAACTGGGACATGCTTTGCCATTGAAATGACTGGGAAAAAATGGTCCAGTTATCCTGAATTAACCCTACATCAGGGGTTATCAACTCTAGTCCTCGAGGTCGACTTTCCAGCTGCATCCTTGATCAAACTCACCTGCTTGTGACTTTCTAGTAAACTTGAAGACTTTGATTAGCTTGTTCAGGTGTGTTTGATTAGGGTTGGAGCTAAACTCTGCTAGATAGGTCTTCAACCCTGCTCCTGGAGACCCACTGTCCTGCAGAGTTCAGCTCCAACCCTAATCAAACACATTAGAACCAACTAATCAAGATCTTCAGGGTCACTTGAAAAGTCACAGGCCAGGTGTGCTGAAGCAGGTTGGAAATAAACTTTGCAGGACAGTGGGTCCCGAGGAGCAGGGTTGAAGACCTAGCTAGGGTTAATTCAGGATGACTGGACCTGCAGGAAAAGACCAGAATTGAGAAACCCTGCCCTACAAAGTGCATAGTATGTGCATAGTGTATAGTAAATCAGCTAAGTACCTCTATTTTTGAATGAGATGTTGAATCATTCAAGTAAACCAATTTGTTCAAAATACCAATTCAATCAGTTGTGTTAGACATTCCTCCAACACAGTCTGTTTAATGGTCGACTTTCACATAAATTAAATGCATTGAAAATCATTAGACTTTCTTTTGCTGTATCTATGCTGTGTCCAAAATCACATACTCTCTAAGTAGGTAGCCTACTTCTTTTAAGTAATTACTTCGCAACTGTTTATCTCTGTTGTATATAATATGAATGTGTGTGGTATGAATCTATTCTGGACTTATGACAATCAGCATGTTGTCATTGTCATGTGGCCTACCAGCATAAATTTCATCTCAACTAAAGATGAACAAAAAGCTAGTAGGTCATCCAGGTAATTTTTGCCTACTGTTTTATAAATATTGTAAATTTAGATATATATATTTTTTTACCTACTATATAGGAGGGAAGTATTCATATATCTATGCAGTCATTGATTCATTCAGATTTTTCAAAAGCACTATTCATTCAGGAACAAAGTAAGAGTCATTTGCATCCATTCATTTTTCTTTCTTTTTTTAACCCAGATATGAAATACAGAAAATGCTGTTTCTTCTTTAATGGTTCAAACACTGATGAATAGAACAAGCAGACACAAACAAATTTTCATTATTCAAAATTCGTATTTCATTAAAAATCTTAAAAATTATATAAAGCTTGTTTTTTATATAAATGCTAAATTTAATTTCTAGCTTTTTAGCATCTCTATATTTATATATTTACAGCATATATTAAATCCTTGTAGTGCTCTAACACAATGTACTGTACATTCTTTCAGCGACCATGCATGGTCCTCTCCAATACCACAACATTTGGACAAAATTATACCACAAAATATAATTTCATGACGAAAGTTCCCAGTATTCTTTTATTTTAAAAGATGTTTATTAGGCTGTGTCTGCATTGTTCACGCCTCTAGTTCTCAAATAAACATGCAGGAGTAGCATTATTTCTCATTTTTCACATGTTTATTAAAGGTGCAAAAAGTCAAAAACAAAAATCTGAAAAGAAGTCAATATTTGACTTTTTCGGGCAGCATTTTGTGAACGGCTATAATTTCAATTTTGGTTTTCAGCATAGCATTCCAAAAGACAACACCCATTCTTTTTTTCTTTTTTTCACCAAGTTGGTTAAAAAACTAAAAATGAATGGATGCAAAAGTACAATAGGTTACAGATTACAAGTTAACCCCCATTTGGAATTATTAGCATTTTCATAAGTAACTAATTTAATTACACACTTTTCTCAGTAACTGTAACAGATTACAGTTACATTTATTTTGTCATTAAATTACATAACACCGTTACATGTAACCAGTTACTCCCCAACACTATGAGTCATTGAATTATTCACCTAACCTATTCATTCAAAACCACTGATTCATTTAGGGATGGTACTTTGAGTGTTGCTTGTGAATAACAGCTTGTGTGATATTATGTCAGCCTGTTGTGCTCACTGATCAAGTTTTTGGTCCAAATTATGAATTGATGAAAACAAATGTGTATGTGTGCAAACACATGCATGGTACTTGCAGCATAGACACAGCAAAAGAAAGTCTAAAGATTTTCAATGCATCTAATTTACGTGCAAGTCGAGCATTAAACAGACTGTTTTGGAGGAATGTCAGTCCTTTGTCTTTATTACAGAGGACTACTGAAAGTGACGTGAATATAAACATCAACACCAGAGATGGAGGATCGATATTTCATCTTGAGCTCCACTAATCACTCTGTAGGGAAACAAAACCATTTGTTACACGCAAAAATGTCCGCCCATTTAATTAAATCTGCTGTACGGAGAAGTCAAACAAGTGGGCAATCTGTCAATGGGCTGACCAAGACTTTGGAGAATTAATTAACATAATGTAAGCAAAGCACAAGGGCGGTTTACAGCCATTTAAAGGGTCTGTGATTATTTATGTCAAGGTACCATAATCAGATTGTTTTTTGTTAGAAACCCCTGTGCACTGGCACAGCAAGAAACACACACGCAGATTGAACCGGTGGTCTCGGTGGGGCTGGACAAGTGTGTCTGGCAGTTATGACCCCTTTGAAGTGAAGGGAGACACCCTGGGAAGGGCAGGACCTTACCCTTAAGCTTTAGGCATCAAGACCACCACGAAATCTGATGTGTTACTCTACATAGAAGCCTCACGCCAGCAATCAGTGAGAAATGAGAATGACTTTTTATTCAGAAATGTATGTATCCTTATTTATTAATTTTATGATCTGTCTATCTATCTATCCTTATTTATTAATTTTATGATCTATCTATCTATCTATCTATCTATCGAGAGACACTGATGACTTTAGATGTTTCATATTGTGCATATATTAATGACAATTAAGTTAATTAAATTAAAATGTAATTCAAGCATAAAAAAAACTTGCAGTGTTAAAAATGCTATCAAATATCTTTTTTCATATTTTCCTAGTTAAGGATGATGCTTTTGTTGTATTTTCATTTTTGTCACATCAGGTCTGTTTGTTCTGTTTTGTGTTTTAATCACACTCCGTCCTTTACTGAGACATCAGACAAACGTTTTTTTGTCTCTGTCCCGCCTGTCTCTCTTTCTATTAATCTCTCTCTTCTTTGCCTATTTTGGCAGGCCTGTGCCAGGTATTTGTTGAAATTCCACACACCCCGCAGGGAGAGGTATGTTGCCCTTCTTCTCGTCTTGGCCCTGGTGCCTGTCTCTGTCCATCTTGTGTTCTCAAATATACAGCACATGCCTGGGACACGCTAAGCCCAGATCACCTCTCTAAATCCTGCAGACTTCACACAAGAGTTATAGCCCATTTTAGACCAACACAGCAGTGGCCTGAGAAAGGATTATCAGTCTAATGCCTCAACAGGCATTATATGAACATGAAATTAAAATCCTGTCATTATTTACTCCCCCTCATGTTGTTCCAAACCGGTGTGCTGTCATTTACAACAATTTAAAGCAACATGAAGTTCTTTTCCAGAAGAAGTTCATAGTGACCTTGGCTGCTACAAAAGATATTTAGAAAAATATTTCAACTGTGTTTGTCCACGAAAATGAAAGTCAGTGGGGTCCAAAACAACACTGGACCTCAATGATTTTCATTGTTTGGAAAAAAAAATCCTCTTTTGTGTTCCAAAAGTAATACAAATTTGGAATAGCTTGAGAGTGACTAAATGATGACAGGATATTAATTTTGCTGAGTGTACTACTCATTTAAACCAAACAAAGAAATCTTGAAAATGCCATAAACTTAGTTCATATTCACGATTTACTGAAGCCGTACGATAGCTTGTGAGAGTAACAGACTGAAATAAAAATTATTCACTGGTTATCTTAACTTCCACTGCAGTTTTTAAATGTTAAAAACTGATTTTAGAAGAACTGGAATATAGCACAAAAGCCATATTGACTACTTTTATGGTAACCTGCTTCAGGAGAATACAATTATCTAAATATTTCAAATAATTTCCTCAGAAATTGGAAGATGGTGTTGACATATCATGGCTGTGACACAGGAAATATTAACATTAGGACTTAGCAGAGCCTGTCTGACAGTGATGTACTCTGCAGAGGTGAACTGTGGCAAGGGGGTCTTTTAGAGTGACAGTTGTCCCTGATATTCCCTGATTTTATTACATTTTATTGAATGTCTGACAGTGTTGACAAAAAGTGGAGACGCAACTTTAAAATCTTATGAAACATGCATGTGTCATTAAAAAAACAACCTTGCTTTGATAGGAGCTATTATTAAGTGTTGCTTTTGATAAAACAAGCTCTTTTTCATCATTAAAAAACATTTTTATCCATTTTATTGCATATGAATGATTGAACCCTTCTCTGTGGACACACTGTTTCAGATGTAGTGAGAGGACATTAAGAAACACAGATTTGGTATAATAATGAGAAAATTAAATTGAAGGTGATAATTGTGTTAAATACATTCTATTATTAATCCCCCATGAAAATATTTTTATTTTTTAAAGCTAATAGCAGTTACCATTGCTGGACCTGTTTTGTCCCACGTCTCAAGAATGACTGCCTATATTATAGCCAACGTGTGTTGGTCATAAATATGGAACGATTTGTATTGTATTTTACAGCTACAAATGACCAAACATGTGGAGGGTTTGGATTAGTTGATACAAATCCATTTAAACTGATGATTGAAATAACACCAAAAGTCAACCTCATTTATTTTCATGTGAGCTGAGGTTGCGCATATGAACCACTAGAGAGCGGGATGTTTCTATTTTTTCAGACTGAACAAGTTTCTCTATTTTCGGTGTGAAAATACTGTTTCAGTGAGAATACTGTTTTCATCCAAAGAGGTTGGGCACTTGCTGAACCAGTATACATTTTGACAGCTAACACGGTTCACTGTGAAAAAGTGGCTTGTTATATAAGTGTAAAAAAGAAGAAGAAGAAAAAAAGAAACTCACCTGGACATGGTTATACTGTGACTGACTTAGAGGGAGGAATGAATGTGCCTCTAAATGTAAAAGAATGTGTGGTTTTACAATAAAATAGATCTGTTTTAAGTTTTACAAGATGAAAGTGGCTTTAACAGCCATGTACATTCGCAGTTTTAACGTCCCATTTACAATATATCCATGTACTATTATTTTTTTGTACAGCCTAATAAACGTTAGGCCATTTGGACTTGTTTTTGAGAAATGCTGATTCCCTCCGGTACCACTCTCTGTTTTTAGTATATTTCCACACTTCGTCACTATAATTTGTTCTGTCTGACTGGATGATATGCTTTCAATAAAAAAGAATATTGCAGTATATGAATTAAATAATAATATAATTATTTAATACTACTGTATAAAGTGACATAAGATATAGGCTATAAACTGCCACTTTTCACTTCTGAAGGGACATGGAACATGTCCTTCTACTCACATAATGTCTGAACTCTGTGGCTTTTCTGTCTGTGATCAAGTACAATGATGTAAGACAAGGGCACACACAAACTGCTTTGGCTATTATGTCATAAGTATTTGAAATGGTCAGATTCATTCTATTATTGGAAAATTGCCCAATTAATAAAAATGGCATTTCAGTATTCAAAAAAGCCCACTTAAGTATACCACATGTCAGTTCTCGGAAAGCATGATTGGTTAATTTTCATGGAAACTGGGATTATATAATCTAACTTTCATGAATGCAGATGTAATCCTGTGCTACCTTTCAGCACATGTTCAGTGTGGTCCTGGAATAAGATAAACATCCAGCTGAACAGAAGCCAATCTCCACTGGAGTCTGATCCACTCGCTGTACCTTGGGTTGCCAGATCTATAAAACGCTGAACTGAAAGTCAGATTCACTGAGTTTGCTTTTTGTTCTAGCAGTGGAAAACAAAAAAACTTAGGAAAACTACGATAAATTAGAGTTAACTAGCCTTTAACCAATTTCTTCATGTCACCATCAAAATTAGTAGTTGTAGTAGTAGTAAGTAGTAGTAGTAGCCTATTACTTTTGCATACTCTGTTTTAAATAATAGAATATGAGCTAACTACTACTGAAATTCTGCCAGTGAACATATTTAGGAAATGTGTGAACGTCATTTCTCTGAAGACAATGTTCCTGTATGGCCGAGGTCAAAAATAGACTACTTTGCAAAAATTTAAAGGATGGAAATTTTTTGTCATCGGCTGGGCTACTCAAACCCTGGGTTCTCTCTCAAAAATAAATCAGACTCTGTTTTAAATAATAGAATATGAGCTAACTACTACTGAAATTCTGCCAGTGAACATATTTAGGAAATGTGTGAACGTCATTTCTCTGAAGACAATGTTCCTGTATGGCCGAGGTCAAAAATAGACTACTTTGCAAAAATTTAAAGGATGGAAATTTTTTGTCATCGGCTGGCCTACTCAAACCATGGATTCTCTCTCAAAAATAATTCAGTCTCATAAAACAAATGCACACTTCTTAGTTTAAGTGAAATTAAAGATTACATTCTGGATTAAAGATCCAGAGTTACTGGTTATGCAGGTTACTTTGAAATGCCAGTAGATGGTGACAACAAGTGACTTCATCATTCAATCGTTGAATCAAGTCACTGAATCATTCAGTCAAACGATTCATTTTCAAGAACTAAATAAGTGAGAGAGAGAGAATCATTCAGTCAAATAATTAGTTCAAATGCACTGATTCTTTCTGGAATGAAACAAGAGGTGTGTCCCAACATTTTTTTGCCATTTAAGTAGTGAGTGTGCCCACACAAAAAAATTCCAAAAAAGTGGACACTTATGCACTCAGCTGTCACAGCTTTCCTTAAATAGTGGAGGGGGAGGGGGTATCATACTCCTATAGTTGAGTAGGGTGAATTCAAGTCAACTGGGACATGCTTTGCCATTGAAATGACTGGGAAAAAATGGTCCAGTTATCCTGAATTAACCCTACATCAGGGGTTATCAACTCTAGTCCTCGAGGTCGACTTTCCAGCTGCATCCTTGATCAAACTCACCTGCTTGTGACTTTCTAGTAAACTTGAAGACTTTGATTAGCTTGTTCAGGTGTGTTTGATTAGGGTTGGAGCTAAACTCTGCTAGATAGGTCTTCAACCCTGCTCCTGGAGACCCACTGTCCTGCAGAGTTCAGCTCCAACCCTAATCAAACACATTAGAACCAACTAATCAAGATCTTCAGGGTCACTTGAAAAGTCACAGGCCAGGTGTGCTGAAGCAGGTTGGAAATAAACTTTGCAGGACAGTGGGTCCCGAGGAGCAGGGTTGAAGACCTAGCTAGGGTTAATTCAGGATGACTGGACCTGCAGGAAAAGACCAGAATTGAGAAACCCTGCCCTACAAAGTGCATAGTATGTGCATAGTGTATAGTAAATCAGCTAAGTACCTCTATTTTTGAATGAGATGTTGAATCATTCAAGTAAACCAATTTGTTCAAAATACCAATTCAATCAGTTGTGTTAGACATTCCTCCAACACAGTCTGTTTAATGGTCGACTTTCACATAAATTAAATGCATTGAAAATCATTAGACTTTCTTTTGCTGTATCTATGCTGTGTCCAAAATCACATACTCTCTAAGTAGGTAGCCTACTTCTTTTAAGTAATTACTTCGCAACTGTTTATCTCTGTTGTATATAATATGAATGTGTGTGGTATGAATCTATTCTGGACTTATGACAATCAGCATGTTGTCATTGTCATGTGGCCTACCAGCATAAATTTCATCTCAACTAAAGATGAACAAAAAGCTAGTAGGTCATCCAGGTAATTTTTGCCTACTGTTTTATAAATATTGTAAATTTAGATATATATATTTTTTTACCTACTATATAGGAGGGAAGTATTCATATATCTATGCAGTCATTGATTCATTCAGATTTTTCAAAAGCACTATTCATTCAGGAACAAAGTAAGAGTCATTTGCATCCATTCATTTTTCTTTCTTTTTTTAACCCAGATATGAAATACAGAAAATGCTGTTTCTTCTTTAATGGTTCAAACACTGATGAATAGAACAAGCAGACACAAACAAATTTTCATTATTCAAAATTCGTATTTCATTAAAAATCTTAAAAATTATATAAAGCTTGTTTTTTATATAAATGCTAAATTTAATTTCTAGCTTTTTAGCATCTCTATATTTATATATTTACAGCATATATTAAATCCTTGTAGTGCTCTAACACAATGTACTGTACATTCTTTCAGCGACCATGCATGGTCCTCTCCAATACCACAACATTTGGACAAAATTATACCACAAAATATAATTTCATGACGAAAGTTCCCAGTATTCTTTTATTTTAAAAGATGTTTATTAGGCTGTGTCTGCATTGTTCACGCCTCTAGTTCTCAAATAAACATGCAGGAGTAGCATTATTTCTCATTTTTCACATGTTTATTAAAGGTGCAAAAAGTCAAAAACAAAAATCTGAAAAGAAGTCAATATTTGACTTTTTCGGGCAGCATTTTGTGAACGGCTATAATTTCAATTTTGGTTTTCAGCATAGCATTCCAAAAGACAACACCCATTCTTTTTTTCTTTTTTTCGATCTATCTATCTATCTATCTATCGAGAGACACTGATGACTTTAGATGTTTCATATTGTGCATATATTAATGACAATTAAGTTAATTAAATTAAAATGTAATTCAAGCATAAAAAAAACTTGCAGTGTTAAAAATGCTATCAAATATCTTTTTTCATATTTTCCTAGTTAAGGATGATGCTTTTGTTGTATTTTCATTTTTGTCACATCAGGTCTGTTTGTTCTGTTTTGTGTTTTAATCACACTCCGTCCTTTACTGAGACATCAGACAAACGTTTTTTTGTCTCTGTCCCGCCTGTCTCTCTTTCTATTAATCTCTCTCTTCTTTGCCTATTTTGGCAGGCCTGTGCCAGGTATTTGTTGAAATTCCACACACCCCGCAGGGAGAGGTATGTTGCCCTTCTTCTCGTCTTGGCCCTGGTGCCTGTCTCTGTCCATCTTGTGTTCTCAAATATACAGCACATGCCTGGGACACGCTAAGCCCAGATCACCTCTCTAAATCCTGCAGACTTCACACAAGAGTTATAGCCCATTTTAGACCAACACAGCAGTGGCCTGAGAAAGGATTATCAGTCTAATGCCTCAACAGGCATTATATGAACATGAAATTAAAATCCTGTCATTATTTACTCCCCCTCATGTTGTTCCAAACCGGTGTGCTGTCATTTACAACAATTTAAAGCAACATGAAGTTCTTTTCCAGAAGAAGTTCATAGTGACCTTGGCTGCTACAAAAGATATTTAGAAAAATATTTCAACTGTGTTTGTCCACGAAAATGAAAGTCAGTGGGGTCCAAAACAACACTGGACCTCAATGATTTTCATTGTTTGGAAAAAAAAATCCTCTTTTGTGTTCCAAAAGTAATACAAATTTGGAATAGCTTGAGAGTGACTAAATGATGACAGGATATTAATTTTGCTGAGTGTACTACTCATTTAAACCAAACAAAGAAATCTTGAAAATGCCATAAACTTAGTTCATATTCACGATTTACTGAAGCCGTACGATAGCTTGTGAGAGTAACAGACTGAAATAAAAATTATTCACTGGTTATCTTAACTTCCACTGCAGTTTTTAAATGTTAAAAACTGATTTTAGAAGAACTGGAATATAGCACAAAAGCCATATTGACTACTTTTATGGTGTTTATATTGAGCTTTTTCCAGACATGGTCTGTCATACATGAATGAAAAAGATCTGTGTGAAATATTTAAAAATAAATGAATAAATAAATCCATGGAATAAAATAAAATTGAATTAAATACAAAAAATGACTTGAAATGACCAAAGTCACAATTCATTTGTGAAAAAGTGAAAAAACTTTTAATAAAATTAATTTTAAATTAATAATAAATAAATAAAAAATCCATAGCAACTTAAAATGATCAACATCACAAGTAACAAGTAACACAAAAACACCCATTAAAATAAAATAGAAATAAAATAATTTCGTCACGATCATGATCAATTTGTCATAACATTTAATTATATTAAAATCTTCATAATACCCACCACATTTTCATATCACTGAACAACTAACATGCGGTCGCATACATTTCATACAACTTGACAACAAAGTGCAGTATTAAAAGTACCAAATGAATTTAATGTCACAATATCCATTTCGGACAGAAGAAAAGTAGTCTGACATTTTTTAAGCTCTATAATTTTATTTAAACTCTAGAAAAACGTTAGCAGTCTGTGAGTAGTTCAGTCTTTGTGCGTATATTTTAGTGACTCAGATGTCTTCAGTTTGACTTATTTTACTGTGGTCACAAAATAAGTGCATTGAAAAATACTGAACAGTTAATTCATTAAGCAGAAGCTCCATAGACTGATGATCCAGTTGGCTGCTGGTCTCTCGCGGTCAGCTTCACACATACTCTTCTTACTTCATTGATTAGATGTGTTTGAGTGTTGACCGTATCGGGTGTTCAGAGGTGGTGTTAAGTTGAAGAGTGTCTGCGGTGTGTGTGTTGGCGGGAGTGCAGTAGATGTGCAGATATGTGTGTGTTGGCCTCGTGTAGATGTGTGTTGGCACGCAGTGCAACGCTGAATTTGGTGTCAGTAGCTCATGAGGAGACGGGGTTATAACTTTTGCTCTCTGTCTGTCTCTTTCTCTCACTCTATTACTCTTTCTTTCTCACTGGACAGTAATTTATGCTGGTTGTTCCTTTACACTGGACCGCCTTCATCTTATGAGTCATCTTCATTTTACAGGAAAGAACATATGTCTGCTGACCCAACCGCTCGTGTGCTTCGAAGATCTAGAAACCAGTAGAGCTCCTCAACTTCAAGATCACTTTATAAATAATTGAAATAAATTAACATTAATAGATATTCTGTATAATACATTTCGGTTATGTGAAAGACTGAGGTGAATTTTTATTTTATTTTGAGTGGATTACACATTCTGACCTTACTGGTTAAAATCTCTTATTTTTTTGTGATTTCCAACAAAATTCTATAAAAACAAAGGAAAACCAGTCACCATAATCAAAACTGTATGGAGCTCAAGTATCACTTTCCCAATTTTTTGTTTCCCTTCTTGGTTTAACAAAAGTTCAAAGGGATAGTTTACTCAAAAATGAATATTCTGTCATCATTTATTCACCCTCGTGTCATTCCAAACCTGCAGGATTTTCAGTCAGAGTACAAAAGAAGATATTCTAAAGACATTTTTTTCCATACATTCTCAGAAACAAAAGGTACAAAAAATATCACTGGAATAGTACCTTTTCAAAAGGCACACCTTATACCTAAAGGGTCCATATTGGTACCTTAAAGGTTCATATTAGAGATTTCCTCAATCGCTTTGGCACATTTTTCAAAACAGTCTTAACTGTAAGAGCAATGCTTCAAAACCACCAAAAAAAAAGTTGTTAAAATGTTTTTGTCATTGTGTGAGCCACACTGGTCAAAATGTTTAGATGCTAATTTCATTTTGTTATATGCAATTTCATTCCATATTTGTTATATGCACATTTTTCTCCACTTTTTTTGTTGACAGACTGATTTCTACAGTATACAAGAATGTCAGGTTTGACTGTGTATCACATGTAGCCTTTTGGATACATATTTCAACAGTAGGAGGTAAGAATGTATTGGGAAAAGTCAATACTGTAGTACATTAAAAGAACATGAACATTTGTATTTATACAGTACCTTTATTTTTGTAGAAATGTGTTACGTCAACTGAAAATTCACCATTGCTTATTCATTTTGACACACTCTATTGTCTTCCGCTAACACCACCACCACCACCACCACACATTCTTACAATTGCTCTTCCATAACAAGCAAATGTGAAGTTTCAGTTTACATGTAACACATTTCTTCAGATAAATGCACTGTACAAATATAAATGTATTTATACAGTACTGCTGTAGCTGCTGCTGTTTAGGGTCGTGACGTTCCTCCTTGTTCAAAAATGGTAGTGATTGTGCTGGGCAAACTCCATATACTGTATATACTGTATGCGTCCAAACTTGATTGATTGGCAAGATTGTGGTTCTTATTTCACTACAATGGCAAGGGATGGAAAATTTCTGAAAATTCCCCCAAAAGTCCCAAAAGTCTCTAAAAATTCGGTAAAGTTTCCAGAAGTTTGTCCATTTGCCAACTTAGCAGACATTATAACCAGCTCCATGTCCATGATATTTATGGATATACTGTACACTCGTGTCTGACAGGTTTTGATAACTGGATGGATCATTTTGCATGTGATGGCATGCGAAGTTGTGAAAAGTTTGGAAATTTCATTGAGAATCAACTCATCAGTTTTGATCAACAAGCCATGTGCATTTAGTTATTGTGCAAATTACTCTTTTGCACACGTGCCAAAATGCACACAATTTGCTTAAATCAATAAGAAATTCAAATCTGATGTGAACAAAAAACTACTGTAAATATTCAGACATCTGAACTTAGTTGTTTTGAGAAAAAAACTCTTATTCTAGTACCGTAGAAGAACTGTGTTACCAAAATGTACATATTAGTACCTAAAAGGTACAAAAGTGTGAATAGGTACCACCCCAGTGACAGCTTTTGTACCTTTTTTTTCCTGACAATGTAGTGAAAGTCAGTGCATGGGGTCCGAAACAAATTGGACCCCATTGACTTTCATTGTATGGACAAAAAACAAGCATTTTTTCAAAACATCTCCTTCTGTGTTCCATCAAAGAAAGTAAGTCATAAAGGTTTAAAATGTCAAGAGGGTGCATAAATCACAATTTTTTTGGTGTACTATCCCTTTAAGAATCCATTATTGTGGCTCTAAAGGACAGCATACTTTAGTCTGATCAGAAATGCAAGATGTCCACACTCCACACCATGCATGACTAAGGAGGTGAAAATGTCTTTCCACTGAAACGTTTTCTGTCCATTAATGGTTATGTATTCCTGTATGGTCGTTAGGGAGCGATGCAATATTTCAAGTGATTAAATGGTTTTCACTGCCTCAGCTGTGGTTTGGATTGTGACGCATATCAAAATTTCATCCAACATTTTTCACGCATGATTCAGTTCAGCCTCAAATAATGGGTTTAATAATATGTTCATTTGTCCTCCGAGTACCTGTATAACTGAAATCATTTTATGTACCTTTTCATGTTCGTTGTTGTAATTCTTACAGTTCTCTAATAAATGCCTAAAATGTTCCTTGCATGCTCCCAAACCCAAATAACTTTGATGGATGGTGGACATAAATATTGTTCTCTGACATTTACAAGTGTTTTTCCTATGGTATACTGACTGTATTGCTTTTGGCACTAGTAAATACTGCCCCAAAGCACCAACTTTTTGCTCATAAAAGTGTTGGTTAAGAATGAGCTTAAGGTATCTAATCACGAGAGAGAAGCTAATGATAACACCACAAACATCAGTCAGGGTTAGAGACTAAACATCAAATCACATTCAGTCCTTTGCCAATGAAGATCAATTGTCTCCATCCAAGGCCATTCATAACAGTGTGGGTCTTTATTAAAGACACCCTTCTTTCTTCAGTCTTTCAGCACAGCTTCTCCTCATCCCTCCCTTCATTTGCTTCAGACAACAGAAGAGTGAGAGGAGAGGAGTGGACTGGCTGTGACTCAGAGATATTCTACACCATCCTAAAGTTTCTTTAAGTCTGTCCTTAGAGGAACATTAACATCTCGCTGGGCTTCTTGATTTATACCTTGTAAAGACACAATTTAATTAGGATAGTCCAGAGTGGGATTTTCGTCTCTTTAAGTGTGGATATAGGTCGACGTATGGAACATGCCATCTCTGAATACTCAATTAATGGTAAGATGATTTTCGGATTATTAAAAATAACGTTTATGTAGGCTACTGTGTTCGCATATTAGTCAAATAACTTTCGCTCAAAAATGAAACGAAATAAGAAGCATATAATATGTCTAACTTTTGTATTTATTACAGTCTTATTTCTTATATAGAAATTATTTCAGGATAACAAATAACGATCTCAGCTGTCTTGTCTATGAACATGTCGTTCTCACATCTCGACATAAAGCCTTTTATTTTATAATAAATACAAGGGAAGACCGGAAAGTGTTGTGACACGTTTTGCTTTAACATCTGTAGTGGTGTTTTTTTTGTTTTTTTTTGCGTTATGGTTTTCAAACTTTGATAGGCTATATATCACCTCATCTGCCTGCTACAGGCAACGTAATTTAGAAATCTACAACGAATTCATATAAACTAAATTCTTGTCAAGTACAAAGAGTGCTGTTTTAGTCTTTCCCACTATCGGGTTAATAGTAAGCACTGACGGTTTACAAGTTATATAGACTAGGCTACATGAATTTATTGTGCTTATCAATTTTACTTGTTCAAAATAATTATTCGCACACCGAGTCAAATTTCACTTAATTCAAATAAAACAAACTATGAGTAGGCCCTACATAAAATATGGAAACAAATAGAGAAATACATAAAACATGCTAACATAACAACCAGTGTAGGCTATGTTTGTGTCAACTGACCTACACTGTCCAATTTTATTCAGTCTCTTCCTATAGGTACAGTATAGAAGTATGGAAAGTGTTGGTCAGCTGTGATATTTCAATTTTTTATTTTTAACAGGTGAAGGGCTTGTGTGAATGTTAGGCTAGCCTATATAAAAAATAAATAATATAGATGATGGTCTATGCGTCTCTGCTTTGTCATTTAACATTTATGAACATAACATTATACTTTCTCATCTCAATATAGTTTTCCCCTCTGTAAATCCTTAAAATGTTTTACACACTTTTGCTGTCACCTCATGAATGAGTGATGTCAAGCATGCAACTAATTTTTACTGACTGATAGTGTTACAGCTCACTATGTTGCAACATTCCCCGATCATAATTCAATGCAGACATAGGCCTACCATGTTCGACATTTGTATATTATAAAAACAATAAATTACATTAACTAAAATGACTATGCTGAGAGTGGGACTCATTTGGCACTGTTAACTCTCAGTACCTAAAATTAGTCAAAAAGGAGTTTTATTACTAACAATATCATTGTTTTGTTTATTAAATGGCCTTACTGCGTATCTCATGATTATCTCAAAACTTATTTGTATTGTATTAATAAATTAATTTAACTTTAGCAAATCTGTCAGTCGCTGTGTCAGTCTATTAAGAAAGGTGTTATTTAAAGCACCCTGGTAAAGGGGTGCTGTGCCTGTGCCAGTGGGTCACTTCAACAGCAGCTCGTAACCCGTCCCTCTCAGGGTCACCATGTGCCACCTACATTCTTTCTGCCCGCAAGTGTCCTCGCGCCCCCCGGCTGGGCTTTGATCTTCACACCCGTCATAATGATGAAGAATAGAATTCCCAAGAGCCTCGCCGCTTTATGACGTCGGCTGCATGAGAATTAAAGTCCCTATATGAAGAGTTCATTTGCAGAACTCCGTTTTAAAAATGTTTTAAAAAATCATGTTTTTTTTATCTTGCGTTCCAGTTAATGTCAATCAAACTGCAGTTGGGTTGTTCTGATTAAATAATAATAACTAAAAAAATACAGCTAACTAACACAATAAAAACATGATAACACAATAAAAAAAACATGATTTATGAAAATTCATAAAAACGGAGTTATCTGTTTTTGCAAATAAACTCTTCATATTCAAATATAGTCAAGGGTTTCTCATTATTTATTTTTTTCAGACAGGAATTTCGTAAGTTTGTGAGGAAAATGATCGCGCACGTTACATGTCGTGCTGCTGGGATATTTGACCAATAACTGTAATAATAATAATAATAATAATAATAACAACAACAATAATATTAATAATAATAAAAACAATAAGGATCATTTGAAAATAATAAGCTATTAGTGTAGTTGTACATAGCCTATGTTAACCCTTATTTGCTGTTTTTATTATTTGTGTATTTCTGTGAACTTCCAAAATAAATAAATAAATAAATAAATAAAACTCGAGCAGTATGCAAATTGATTATTGTATATGGGTCGCCTTTTTTTCTGTGAATATTCATTTATTTATTTATTTGCATGCGCAGTTTTTTTTCGCGCAATTACAATTCTGTTTCATAAATGATGAAGTCAGAATCATGAAGACTTTTTTTTTTTTTTTTTTTTTTTACAAAAAACGATTATAATAAATAGAAGTTATCATAATCATATTAGAATTTTTTTTAAATCTACGATAAAGTGATAATATAAGTGTACTGTTGCTATAGTTACTACCCCTCAAGCCAACGTGACTTTCGTTCAAAAGCGCCTATTAACACACTCTGACAAACATGTAACTTTTGTCTGATACTGAAAAGTTGCTTAAAAACACTCTTAAAAGATAAAATTTTTCAAACCTGTCAGACTGTGTCAGGCCTAAACACAGTTTAGGTAAAGAGATGTTAACAAAACTTTATAAAGGCAAAAGATGTTAAGTTTATAAAATCACCCTTTCTTTTTCTCTTTTTTGTTTCTCTCTTCTACCTCACCCATTAAAGAAGTCCGCTCACAGCTCTCCCCTTCTAATTTGGACTCCCTGATAACCTGGGCTCAGTGCTAGTTACTCCAAAACACTCTGAAGTTACCATTGGCCTCCTTCTCTCAGCGGACGGGAACTCATCTTGGGACTCTTGCTGTCCAGGACAAATGGACGTCTCTGGCTCTACTTCCTTTTCCTCTTCCCCTTCCCCTTCATACACCTTCCCCTTTCTCACTAACCTGTCCCTTCCCTCGTCCTCTCCTTCTCTCTCCCCGTCCCCAAGCGTAGCCTCCACAGCTCTCTTCTGCTTTTTCCTATCCCTCCTTTCTCTGCTGGGCATTCTGGGCAACCTCTACACCCTAGGGCTTCTCATTCGCCGCCGTAGGATGTCAAGGCGACGGCGTAGCGCTCCTACCTGTTGTTACTCCTGCCTCGGCACCTCCTCCCCTTCTTTCTCTCCCTCCTCCTCTCCCACCTCGTCCTCCTCGTCTTCTTCCCTCCACCTGCAGGTTCTGAGTCTGGCTTTGGCAGACCTGGTGTACCTCTCCACTGCCCCATTCATTGTGTACGACAGCCTGGCATCTGACTGGGCCTTCGGTGAACTAGGCTGTCGGCTGCTACTCAGTCTGGACTTGCTCACCATGCACGCAAGTATCTTCACCCTCACTGCTATGAGCCTGGATCGGTATCGAGCTGTGGCTGATCCATTGGCAGCCTCGTCCACACCTTCCTCTGGACTCCTGAGGGTCGCTTTGGCCTGGGGTTTTGCCGTGGCTCTCAGTTTGCCCATGATGATCACTCTGCACCTGGAAGACGGAGAGAACCAGGAAGGCAAGTTGTGCGTTCCCGCCTGGGATGAGCAGAGTTCCAAAGCCTACCTCAGTGTGCTCTTCTGCACCAGCATCCTAGGCCCAGGACTGGCCATCGGAGCTTTGTATGCAGCTTTAGGGAGACTCTATTGGGTATCTCAGACGCAACCAGCTTGGGTCGGAGGGGGCAACGCCTACCCACCCCGTGCACCTCGCCCCAAAGTCCTGCTCCTCATCCTGGGGATTGTGCTGACTTTCTGGGCTTGTTTCCTTCCGTTCTGGATCTGGCAGCTTCTACCACTGTACCGACCTGAGGTTCTGCGCGTGGTGCCGGTGGGCACGCAGGTGACCATTAATCGCATCCTCACAGGATTGACTTATGGGAACTCTTGTGTGAATCCGTTCTTCTACACGCTGCTGACAGGCAAGCGCAGGCGGACCAGCAGGAAGGCAATAAGTGCGGCTGCCCCACTCTGCCACAAGGGCAGCTCTGAACAACAATAACAGCTGCCCATGACCAGTTTAATAGTTATCTTTATTAAACATATTACTAATTTTGGTGCTTAAGGGCTCAACGATTATAGCTTTATACATGTGCTGTGCAAATAGTAATACTCTGTAATCCAAGGCAATGATGGTGTACGTTCTCTGCTCCCTGGACTACATGTATAATTATAGATAATTTGACCAGCATTGTTTATTAAGGTCCCTGCAATCCAAAAGGAAATACTAAGTGATGAATTCTTATGAAAGTGTTTCTGAAATATTTAGGATTCATCACCTTTGAAGCGGAAACCAAAAAATTCTGGTCAAACTGCTGGTAAATAGTACTGGACTAAAACGTGTGAAACATCTGTTTTATGGGGCAACTTGAAAGGGACAAACAAGCTTTGTCAGGACGAATCGCCCCAGGATGGTCTAACAACAGGTGTGAACCATTTAACTACCAAATTGGTTTATTAGTCTAAGTGCAAAGGAGAAATTACATAGTATATAGATTTGGCTCAAAGCTAAAGGACGTGTCAGAGTTTGCTCTGTTGAGGAGGATAAATCACTTCTGTCATGAAGCCAAGACACACAATCTCTCATTCTCCAATAGGACATTATGTTCTCCATGAGGCACTTCATTATACTCAACTAAAACCTCATTTATAGCCAAAAGATCTGTTATAGTCCTGACTTTGTGTATTTATTGGCACCTTATATGAATAATTTGTCATTTTTTATTCTACCTGATTTTTTTTAAAGTAATTGAATTATGCGATTTTAAACAAAATTTTGAATTTTGAACCACTCTTAAAAACATACTTTTTTTCCCAGTAGCACATCTTCACAAATTTGTTCAATTTACATCCCTTTTCCTGTTTATGCATGTTAATGGACAATAGAGAAATATTTCTGTATCTCTAAAAAAAATTGAATTCCAATGTTAAATCATACTGTATTAAAAAAAAAAAGAAAAAAATGTTTTTTTCCTAACATATCTGTATTATATTTGTAATGTTTTCCTGTTAAATAATGCATTGCTTTGCACAAGAAAGTTTGCCTGAAATAATCTATAAATGAAATCTGGTGCTTATCATAATATGCAATAAAGAAATATTCTATATGTAAGAACACCAGCAGAATGGTTTAAGAACTAAGTGAGTCCTCTGGGAAGTTTAAGAAGATGTCCTGACCTGAAGAACCCCATGCCTAAATGATACTGCAGAAATGTAACACTGTAAAGCAATACTGTCCTTATTACAATAGCAGATGACTGAGTTTTTTCAGTGAAGAGAGAGAGGGAATGTGAGAGAAATTAATAAGAGATAAAGAGTAAAACACAGAAAAGAACAAGAAAGAGAGGGGGAGATTGAGACTGCAAATGAAATAAAATAAAATATGGTTTTCATTCAGGAAGCATTTATTTATGTGTCTGCATTGGCCCGGACTATGCTTTTGCTAGCATTCAGTTTTTTGTGGGTCTTGCATGGGGTGTGTGTGTATTGCACTGCAGTGCTTGGATGTGACTGTGTTTTCATTGGATAATATGAGCCTTATTGAGTCTGTATCAGCTTTTTGCACTTTCTGAAACTGACCCACAAATGTGTGTGCGCCTTCACCTTCATGCTAGGTTAGTAAACTTGGTAATGCTGTTTGTGACATATTGACATCATCATAGACAACTACAGACTACCTAGAAAGAATCTTGTATTTGCAATGCGTACAATTCATGTGTATTGTTGAATGGCGGCACTGTTCTGGTTTGTGGCTGCCTGCTGCTCTGTGACGCACATGAACAAATATTGTTGAAAAGATTGCAGACGCTTCTGTCTGTGTGTCATGGGGGTGTCCTTGGCTCCTTGGGGATCTTTTTGGGACTTGGCAGTTATGGAAGGTATTTTTTTAAAGACAAATAAATACTGTATGTAGTACACCTTGAGATAGATTATCTGGATACATAAACTGTTAATCACCAAACACCTAATCTGTGTTTCAGCACAATTTTTATACAACACTGATGTTCTCCTCATTTGGTCTAACACATCCACCCAGTCTGTATGATGGAGTTTGGAAGAACGCCATCTAACATGGCACTCCATGAGGACCTGATGTGTGCGCCTCCCTACTCTTTTCATTTTCCTTTGGCATGTGTTTCCATTTACCTGAGGAACATCAGAGCACATTGAGGAAGTAATATGTATATGTTCCTACCTCAAAGTGTGACCGTTGAAAGTCATAAATGATGTCCTCTTATGGTTCAGTTTGTCCCACTCATCCACACTGCACCAGGTTTGTCATGCATATTTTATAGTTATTTTTATAGATATTTTATATTAAATGATAGTTTACCATTTATTCACCCCACGTTGTTGCAACCATGTATTATTTGCTGTGTATTTTAAGCAGCATGTCTGAGCTTCTGTCTTCTAAACAAGTAAAATGGAATGATTTATAGTGTCAAGTTCCAGAAAAAGCACCATGAAAATAGCTCTTATGACTAAAGTCACTATATTTAAAGTCTACTGAAGCCATATGCTATTTCAATGTTCAATGATGGGGAAGATTATCAGTGGATAATGGCTTAAAATTGGGTAAATTTTTCACACAAAGTTACCATATGGCTTGAAATATAGCACATTAATCATATGGACAACTCCTGTGAGATTATATTGCTTTTTTGAAGATTGGCAGTATAAATCAATGTTTCATTGTAAGGAAAAGAGAGGCTTGAACATTTTGCCAAACATAACATTTTGTGTTTCACAAAAGAAAGGAAATAATATGGGGTCAGAATGACTCAAGGAAAGGTAAGTAAATGTTAGTTCACGAGAAGAATTGGTCCTTCTAATTTAGGCTGCAGGGCTGATAGATTAATTTAATAGTATTTAACATGAAGTGGGCAATGTTCTAAGCCTCATAGTTTAATGACGATATTCAAGTTCAGCTGGAGGAGTCTGGGGTCCTAAACTCAGACCCTCTCTCCACTGTTCTCTCGCAAGAGGGTCTGAATGATTGAGCATGTGATAAACTTCAAACATATGCTAGTATCCAGCAAACCCAAACAGTGGAAAATATTGCCATGAGGGAGGGCAGCAAATCCATAAGCTGTCAGTTTATATTGGTAGTCACCAAGAGCTGGTATAGTTGAGGTTTCCAACAATAACCACTGCGACTGTGTCAGAGAGAAACCTTTCATTTTGAAGGAGGCAGCAGAAAGCGGCAGAAGACAGACCTCAGAGGTACGTATGGGGGGAAATAGTTTTCTTTTTTTCACTGCATCGTTTTGTGTTACCTGTGTGCTTCATAAATCCAACACATGTTCCTGTTCCTGGAATCCTGAGTGTCTTTCCATCCTCACACTCCCTTGCCTGTGCTGCAGTGTTTGTGGCAGGGGCAGGTGCCCCTCCCTTGGGCAGTCAGCTCAGGAAAGTCTCCTGCTGGGCAGACGAGACTAGGCCGAAGTTTAGGCCAAGCTCCTGCTGAGAGAGAATAAGAGGCTCCCTTTCTCTAAGACATACATACACAGACCCAAATTCAAAATTCCCATCTGGTTTTTCTCTCTCTCTCTCTTTCTTTGTATGCCCATTGCTCTTTCTTACCCCTTTTTCCTTCTTTATGGGCAGTTAAAGAATAGCCTATACAATTGCCCCAAAATATATGCTTGTAATTGCAAACAAAATATCAAACAAAGTGGGGGAAAAATTACATGAAACACAAATTAAGAAGCTCCTAAACTTTACAAATCTTTCGAATGAGTGCTTTGAGACGACAAAGTCACCTGATTTCAGTAAACAAGGCTTCCTACAGCTGATCAGTGAACTCATGAATGAGCCAGTATAAAATGTAAGGTTGAGTCACTTTTAAGTTGATAAAAAGTCATAAAGCATGTTATTAAACACATTTTATTGAGTGTTTGCTCGTTGCATTTACAAGGCTTTAACCAGATGCTCCAGGGAGTGTGGAATTTTGAGTGCTTTGAATCATTTTGAGAAGCAACTGTTTGATTGATTCTTGATTGAAATTTTACAAAGCACAAGCATTTTTCTAGTAATATATTTCACAAAAATGTTTGCGAGGTGTTCATTTATAAAATAATTTACTACTGTTATACTAAAAATTCATACTTACTCCTGCGCGATGTGGCCAAGATGACCGGCAACAAGCAATTTGTGCTTTGTATGGAGCGTGACGTAACACAATACAGCCAATCAGAAGCTTAAGGGTCCGAAATCAACCCAATCTAATGAGAAAACAGTATTTTATGAGGTGAATTCGTATAATGTGGTTCATAAGGAAACATGATTTTTAGAAAAAGCATGAAGGTCCACCCCAACCTAAACATACGAACGAGACAGTGGGAGTTTATGAATATGCTATCAATTTGACAAAAGTTAAATAGTTATGAAGTGCCATGAGATTGTGTTGGTCCAAATACTTTTGGGACCATTGCTCATCAAGTATGATAATGTATAGTATGTTGCATTTGATAAAAACAAAAATCCGTTTTTGTAACGTTTATTTGAGACAGCTTACAAAGACGCTTGAAGCAAGAAACAACCCACAATGACTTGCTCAAGGGTGCTGATTGCCGGCTTTATTACCGTAACTTATGTTCACACACATACACCAGAACGTTTATGTCAGCACGTTGCAAATCTGGCAGATGTGACTGAAAACCTGTCTAACACTGCCAGCAAACAGAAGAGGCCAGCAATACAAGTGTCTCTTTGTAGACCATGGGGCTGTGGTGCCATAAAGCACCCGTCTCCTGCCTCAATCCCTGTCTTCACACATCCATGTCAGCCGCCAAGATCAGGCGAGACTCTGGCTTGCGTACTGTGGAGGCCGGAGGTTATGTAAATGAACATCAGAGCCACTGTTCACACTCTGGTTCTGACCAGCAAACCTGTTAAAATGCCATGTCTGCACCTCTCGCCATCCCTCGCTCGTTCTCAGCTAATCGCTCTGCTTTTATTCCTGGAACTCCACACCTCAGATGCATAAAAGAGGAGCCAAATCTTTTGAAAATGTTTAGCATTTTTCTAATTTAATACATTAGTTCCTACAACAAAATAATTTATTAGCATATCAATTAATGCAAGTTAAAAATGTACATACATTTCAAACCTGACGATCATGCTTTTGAATGATCCAATGAATGCAAGAACATGACCCTCTGTACAAATGAGGCATGGTTAAAATAACATAATTGCGT
The DNA here is from genome assembly GCF_001515645.1 of Sinocyclocheilus grahami. NCBI lineage: Eukaryota > Metazoa > Chordata > Actinopteri > Cypriniformes > Cyprinidae > Sinocyclocheilus > Sinocyclocheilus grahami. The sequence continues at coordinate 2,452,532 of NW_015505401.1, read as the reverse complement.
AGACTTTTGATTAGTGACTAAGAAGTCTTCATTTCATGCCATACTTTATATTACACTTCTCAACATTTGAAAACTTCGCTTATTTCTAGGTTTTACGGACAAAAATTCTCAATTTTCAATATCGGACTTTACTTACAGAATGGACACTGCAATACAACTGATCAGTTGTAGAATGCTTGGGCTTTTGTAGAGATCTTGCACCTCCTTGTGGTCTGATGTAACTGACAGCACCTGAAAATCACTCATTAGGCCTATTTGTTTTAGCCTTTCATAGATTCTCTCAATTGATTTCACCAAGAAATTAAGGTTTAAAATGTATATATAAAATGATATATAAAATCACACACACACACACACACACACACAGAGAAAAGAGTAAGAATGAAAAGGTAAACATTTTCTAGCACCATAATAAATTTGTCAATACACTGAATGAAACATCTTCACTCTCCATACAGATGCTTCAGAATGGTGTCGAAGTAGTCTAATAATAATTAAAAAAGAAAAACAAAAGCCACTTTCTGAGGTGGTACAGGTCTCCTAGATGAACTGTTAATTTTGACCACCTCTTATTCATGGTAATACATTTAAAACACAGATAATTTTTATTGAATAAGTTCTACTTCCCCTAAAGTCCATAATTCCTCTTAACATTTTCCTGAAAATAATGAATTTTATATAGCACACTAATTGGAATATCTTGGAAATATTGTTAAGGTTTTTTTGTTTATTGTAATCATTTTATTTGTTGTGTTACATTTACATTTAGTCATTTAGCAGATGCTTTTATCCAAAGCGACTTACAAATGAGAACAATGGAAGCAATCAAAATCAACAAAAGAGCAATGATATGCAAGTACTATAACAAGTCTCAGTTAGCTTAACGCAGTACAAGTAGCAAGGTCTTTTTTCAATTATATAATATCTATTAATAAATAAAAAGAAAACAAATAGACAGAATACAAAAAGAATAGAGAAGCTAGTGTTAGTTGTTTTTTTTTAAAGAAAACAAGTAAATGAATAGGGTGCAAGTCTAAAGGGGCAAGTTTTTTAAAGAATAGAATTAGAATAGAGAGTGCTAGAGTTAGAGGGTCAAATAAAGATGGAAGAGATGTGTTTTTAGCATTATATGTTGCCCCGAAAATAAATCATTAAAATGTTTTAATATTAAAGGGGTCATATGATGCTGCTAAAAAGAACATTATTTTGTGTATTTGGTGTAATGAAATGTGTTTATGCGGTTTAAGGTTCAAAAAACACATTATTTTCCACATACTGTACATTATTGTTTCTTCTCTATGCCCCGCCTTTCTGAAACGCGTCGATTTTTACAAAGCTCATCGGTCTGAAAAGCGAGGTATGCTCTGATTGGCCAGCTATCCAGTGCGTTGTGATTGGCCGAATACCTCAAGCGTGTGACGGAAATGTTACGCCCCTTACCATATTGTGATGCCCTGTCTGGCCGGAGCGACGAGACAAAAACATTAAAACCCATTATAAACGAGGCATTTGTTGCATCCGTGGGGACATAATTACGGATTATAATGACTTATACTGTCTTTTTACGTGTTGCGTTGCATCACACCGTGTAAACATAAAACCATAGTTGAAGTGTTCTGGAACAGTGTTGTAAATACAACTTAACCACTGATTTCTAGTCGTGTCCATTTTTGGAAGGCCAAACAAAGTAGTTTCGCTTTCACAACGAAGCGCATGGCAGGCTAGAGTGAGCGGCGGCGGCCTAGAGTGAGCGGCGGTGGGCTAAAGTGAGCGGAGGGCCGGCGGATTCGACGAAGGAGCGTCTGGCAGGCTTGCAGCAACCACATGTGATGACCCCGGGCTGGACTCCACTTCGTCCACATATATAGTTATGAATGCTCTCAAAAGATATTTATTTTACGTTTGTCCTTACAGTTCATTGATGATACAATATTTAATCAATCAGCTCAACCAGTAAGTATCATCTGGAGCAGTATTTTGCTCAAGAGCAGATGCTTGTTACAGAAATGTAAATTCAGCTAAAACAATATACTTGCCATTTCCATAAAAATAAAAAAAAAATCACCATCTTGCAGCTACTCAGGTGTGAGAGAAACTGAGCTCCAAGGACCAAAAGCCCCTGATTTCTTCTGCTGCCCATTGCTAGAATGAAACATCTAAACATGTACAAATAGTTGTAACTCTGTATCGTACTGTTTGCTTAGCTCGTCTATTGCTATTATGAGAACAGTAAAATAGTTTGACATTTTATTAAAAAAAAGTATTGACCGTTTAGTTTTAGAGTTATATTTAGTTTAGTTAGAGTTTTATGTTTCTGCAAACTGTGTGAGACGAGAGTTAGATGTTGTACATGGGTATATGAATAATTTGCACCAAAAACTAAATTCAGTAACACTATTTATTCACCAAATTTGTATGAATTTCTGTTTAGCAGAAAGTTGAGCAGAATACTCATATTTTGCTGGCAAAATACATTAAAAAGTAGTCCAGACAAAACTTATTTGCATTATGCATTATCATTTATACTGTATCAAACTGACCTCCGAAAGAAACATAGATATCATATCAAAATAACCATTATAACCTAATGAATGCATAGGTTAAGCATTATTATATTATATTATATTATATATACAGGAACATACATAATATTATTATTTTAATATTATTTAATACCAATATTATTTAAATTAAAATTCGCAAATAGATTCTTTCGAAGCCATATTTATGCGCATATTGCTGTTTATCGTATTAAAGTTGTATCAATAAGAATCTGGATAATAAGCCTGTTTAACTGCATGTGTCTCAATTTCATGCATCAATAATGGACTCATTCAGTTTTCAGTTGTTGATTTGTGTTGCTTGGATATGATTCTTCATCGGTTAGTTCAGTATGGGGGTAGAATTGTTGCTTAATTCCAAATAAATAGATTATGATCCACAAATAAATAGAATGAGATCCACAAATTTAAGTTTCACAAACATGAATTAAATTCACAAATAAATAAAATGAGATTTGCAAATAAAAAACATATTCACAAATACATATTTATGTCACAACCACAACTTTGCCTGGCATTCCTGTGCATTTGTAGATAGCTGCACGCATTTGTAAATCGCGTCCTGTGCATTTGTAGATAGCTGCACGCATTTGTGAATCCGTCCTGTGCATTTGCGAATTGTGAAACATTTCTTCCGTCAAGACGTGCTGACAATCCACAAATACGTGGACTCCACCCACCGTCTACTCAAGCCAATCAGATAACAGCCACAAATATGTTTAAAACTGGATTTCCTTGGACCATTAGACTGTGTATCATGCCAAGCCACAGTATTTTATGTTACGTGCCTTTGAAAATGCCAGAGAAAGCTTTAAATCACGGCTATATGGGAATAACGCTATACTGGATTCAAACGCGATATGAACTCAACCTCATAATAAACATTTGTTTGTGTAATAGGTTAAATTGCCGTCACACAACAGCCAACAGCATTTCCCAGTTTTTCAGTCAAGTCGATGTATATGAGCTGCTCTGTGGATCTAACGATGTATGAAGTTT
>NW_015505401.1:2395677-2448962 GCF_001515645.1 Sinocyclocheilus grahami | reverse complement strand
ATCTGATTGGCTTGAGTAGACGGTGGGTGGAGTCCACGTATTTGTCGATTGTCAGCACGTCTTGACGGAAGTCACAATTCGCAAATGCACAGGACGCGATTCACAACGTTTGAATCCAGTATAGCGTTGTTCCCATATAGCCGTGATTTAAAGCTTTCTCTGGCATTTTCAAAGGCACGTAACATAAAATACTGTGGCTTGGCATGATACACAGTCTAATGGTCTAACGAAATCCAGTTTTAAACATCTTTTACTGTACCCATTGTATGGCCCTTATATGACCTATTTGAGCCAATGCAGATGAATGAAGTTTTCTCAGGACGAGACCGCCCTGATTGTAAAGCAAAACGTGATTGGCTATAGCGAGATCGTGCTACGATTGGTCAGCGAATGTGGCTGTTATCTGATTGGCTTGAGTAGACGGTGGGTGGAGTCCACGTATTTGTGGATTGTCAGCACGTCTTGACGCAAGAAATGTTTCACAATTCGCAAATGCACAGGACGCGATTCACAAATGCGTGCAGCTATCTACAAATGCACAGGACGCGATTCACAAATAAATGCCAGGCAAAGTTGTGGTTGTGACATAAATATATATTTGTGAATATGTTTTTTATTTGCAAATCTCATTTTTTTTATTTGTGAATTTAATTCATGTTTGTGAAACTTTAAGATTTATTTGTGGATCTCATTCTATTTATTTGTGGATCATAATCTATTTATTTGGAATTAAGCAACAATTCTACCCCCATAGCTTCATGGCTCTAAAATTTAGAAATGTTAGCACACTGCCAAAGAACCTGTTCTGACTGCGTGCAGCTGGTTTCTTCTAACCACACTGATGAAGATTTGAATGTTGTGATAATAAGTTATGTCCAAAATATGCTGCGTTTATAAGAACGATGGCTGACTTAATGCAACTTGAAATCATTAGATTATATGGAAAAAAATCTCTTACAATAGCAATCAGTGGATGTTGAATGGATGGCTAATAAAACGTAGGCTATGTTGATGAATTTAATTCCATTATCTGTAGGTGAAAATACAGGCCTATTTATAGTCCTAATTTATAGTCCTAAACATGCACTTTTCACTTTGTTTTATGATCTTTCCTGATCATAATGCGTTTTCCAAATGTCTCTTGCAAAGTCATGTCTTCAGAAGTCAACTGATAATCTGTTAATCAGTCTGTTAATTTAAACTGAACATTTGCTATAAATCACCTTTGTGTACATAGTGCTATTTACTTATATTTATAAATATAATTACAGAAATATAAATATTTTATTCATTTTTATGTCTAAGTATATTCAGTTATAATATGTTCTGTGTAAAGTTATATATACTTTCGAAAATGATAGTCCTGTATAACTTAAAACAAACATTCAATAACATAAATAGATGTTACAATTAATAATTGTGCAATATGGATCATTAGCATTTTTTAATTTTATTTATTTATTCACTTTAGCACAGCAGATATAATTAAAGCAAAGCTAAAAAATAGTAATATGTGGGTAAATCTGGACTTAAATCTGCTTTTAAAAATATGACATGTTTGAACACGGCCAGAATGTGCGCATTGAGAAACACGTTCAAATTTGTCGTCTTAATGCGTACTCCCCTCACTTGAGGTCTTCGTACTGAGTACGCTGATCCATAAGTGTGGGTGGTTGCACTCCCCCTTGATTTAGAGGGTTGGTATGTTGAGTGCTTGCTCCCTAGAGCTCTGTTCGGCACTTAGGTAACTGCCTCTGGCGTTGAGTGTAACTAGGTCTCCTCTCGCTTTAGAGAGTCGTTATTCTAAGACCTCCACTCTTAAGAGCCCCTCAACTATGGTTGAGTGTTGTTAGGCTTCCTCTCGTTTAAGAGAGTCGTTCTGCTGAAGCCACTTTGCATAGCTCCGTTTAGGCAGTATTAATGTGCAGGCTCTTGAGCCTCACTAACTGACCCTGGCGTTGAGAGTAGCCAGGTCTCCTCTCATTCTAGAGAGTCGGTATGCTGAGACCTCCACTCTTAGAGTTCCGACTTTGGTAGGTGAGCGCTGGCGAGTTTGAGCCTGCCTGTAGAGGTTGTGGCCTGGGTCCTAGCAGAAGCGATCTGGCGGGGGCAGGGATGGTGTTCCTTGAGTCCTTGACTTAAGGAATCCAGTTTTGGGCACTCATCCTTCAGCATTGCGGCGTGGGTAGACTGTTCCCCTAGTGCCCTCTAGAGGACGCAGCGTTGTGTTCCCTTTCGAAAGGGAACGTCTCAGGTTACGCATGTAACCATGGTTTTTTTTTTTTAAGGGTATTTTTTTTGGTTGTGGTTTTAATAAAAAAATTTTTTTTTTTTTTTTTTTTTTTTTGGTGTTTGGCTTAGTGTTATGTTAGAATCATTATTATACTCATACCTTTTGTTCTTAATATTTTGAATTGTTTTTAGCTTTATTTTTTGGTTTTCATTTCAGTGTTTAGTTTTTAAATGTTGTATGCATTGTCATTTTTATTTAATTTTTTTTATTTTCTTAAGTGTGTGTGTGTGTGTGTATAATAATAATAATAATAATAATAATAAAAATATATATATATATTAGTATTTATAGAATTTTAATTACTTTACTTTTTCTTTAAGTCGCTTTGGATAAAAGCATCTGCTGAATGACGAAAAGAGAGAATTGTGACAGTGGATTCAATAAGTATTCAGACCCTTTCATTTTTATATTTTGCTAAGTCTTGCTAAAATGTTTCAAATACTTAAGAAGTAGTGGAGAGTGGGGCACAAAGTAACACTTTTTGACTTTCTCAAATTGTGTAAATCCACTTTTTTTTTTATCCACAGTAATTTCACACGTCTAGTACAAATGTCGCTTTGTTTCATAATTGCGGTTTATACGTTTTTCTTTATTTACCCTCAAAAATTGGAATATAACTTTTTACTGTAGCATTTTGAAGTTATGGACCCATAAATTAGGCTGATATGACAATACAATAACAGGAAAAATAGCATTATTGCCCCAAATGGTGGCGCTATATCTCAGCTTCCTTTGAAGGTGCGTTAAAATTTCTACTTTGGTCTTATTCCCAATGCACTTGACTGTCACCACGCAAATTTACAGACATTTTTACTGTAGCATTTTGAAGTTATGGACCCATAAGTTTGGCAGATATGACTATACAATAGGAGAAAATGCATTATTGGCCCAATTGGAGGCGCCATATCTCAGCTGCCTTTGAGGATGCGTTAAACCTTACACTGGAGCCTTATTCCCTGCGCCCTTGACTGTTACCATGCAAATTTCATTTAATTTTCACTGTAGCAGTGTTATGTTCGCCTTTGAGGATGCGTTAAACCTTACACTGGAGCCTTATTCCCTGAGCCCTTGACTGTTACCATGCAAATTTCATTTAATTTTCACTGTAGCAGTGTTATGTTATGGACCCATAAACTTGGCTGATATGACAATACAGTAACTGGAGAACATTGCATTATTGGCCCAGTTGGAGGCGCTATATATCAGCTGTCTTTGAGGGTGCTTTAAAAGTCCCACTGGGGCCTTATTCCCAGGGCCCTTGACTGTAAACACGCACATTTTCAGACATTTTTACTGTAGCATTTTTATGTTATGGACCCATAAATTAGGCTGATATGACAATACAACAAGAGAAATTGCATTATTGACCACATTGGTGGCACTATATCTTAACTTCCTTTGAGGGTGCATTAAAAGTTCCACTGGGGCCTTATTTCCAGGGCCCTTTACTGTGACCATGCAAACGTCAAGACATTTTCACTGTATCATTTTTAAATTATAGACCCATCAACTTGGCTGATATGACAATACAGTAACTGTTGAACATTGCATTATTGCCCCAAATGATGGCACTATATCTCAGCTTCTTTTAATGGTGCGTTAAAATTTCTACTGTGGTCTTATTCTCAAGGCACTTGACTGTTACCATGCAAATTTGCAGACATTTTTACTGTAGCATTTTGAAGATATGGACCCATACGTTTGGCAGAAATGACAATACAGTAACTGGAGAGCAAGTGGGACGATGCAATTCCTCCTGTTATTGTCATATCTGCCAAATACCTGGATCCATAACTTAAAAATGCTAGTGTAAAAATGTGCGTGGTTACAGTCAAGTGCCTTGGGAATAAGACCTCAGTGGAACTTTTAACGCACCCTCAAAGGAAGTTAAGATATAGCGCCACCAATTGGGCAAATAATGCAATTTCTCCTGTTACTGTATTGTCATATATTCAAAATGCTACAGTAAAAATACTGAAACTGTGCGTGGTTAAAGTCAAGTGCCTTGGGAATAAGACCACAGTAGAACTTTTAACGCACCCTCAAAGGAAGTTATCTGCCAAATACCTGGATCCATAGCTTCAAAATGCTACAGTAAAAAGTTCTGAAAATGTGCCTGGTAACAGGCAAGTGCACTTGGAATATGACCTCAGTGGAACTTTTAACGCACCCTCAAAGGAAACTGAGATATAGCGCTCCCAATTGAGCCAATAATGCAATTTCAATGCAATAGGTCCATAACTTAAAAATGCTTAATGTCATGAATGCAATAGCTCAAGTCTGTATTGTCATATATGTAAAATGTATAGGTCCATAATTTCAAAATTGTACCGTAAAGATGTCTGAATCTTTTCAGACATTAAAGCCTCTAATGAAACTTTTACCGCACCCTCAAGGACAGCTGAGATTTTGTGACTCCAATTGGGCAATCAGTGCAATGGCCTATTCAACTGTATAATTACATATGTCATATATATAGGTCCATCTTCTAAATGGTACAGTAAACATGTCTGATATATATATATTATTTATTTTTCATTTTTTTTATTTTTTATAATGGATAAGCACTCTTAAGAAACTCTCAACACGCCCTCGGAGACAACATGGTACAGTAACCAACAATGCAATGGCTCATTCAGTTAAGTCATATTAATTTGTATAACGCATTTCACAACACATTGTTTCATATATATATATATATATATATATATTATAATTATTATTATTTTGGTGACTGAGTTTAAGCAAACATTTTATTGATTTATTTTTACTTTGTGTTGAATGCAAGCTTCTCTTACATGCTCCTCCACTTTGAAACACCTTGGCCTAGTTACGTTTTCCCCAACCCTTTGGCCTCAAGCTGTAAGTGTGAACATACTATTCTACAGCATACTGAGCATCCGCACATCGTGTGCAATGATTCATAGCACACCACCATACAAGGCGGATGGAGTCAGCAGAATGGGATTACTCTGCCCACACCAGTATACTGTTAGTTGTGCAACAGTGATGGGCTTTAAAATTAGGTTCCTAAAAACAGCCTTTTTTAAATTAATTATGGTGTTGGATGGAGTGATTGAAACACTGTGACATTGTAGTTTCTTTTGGATTCTTGTGGCTTCATACAAAATTGCCCCCCCCCCCCCTGTGAAGTGAGACATGGAGGCTGCTGTCTTGATCTTATAATGACTCCCAATCAGATTAAACTTCCACGCTTATTCGTAATCTGTCGCATACACCTGCCGCCACAGTTGTAGTTTGTTCTACTTCCTTAACCAGTCAGAGTCTTGAAATGGATATGCATTGTTTTGGACTTGCCGAAGACATGATTTTTTTTTTGCTCGGTGCTACAGGTGTGCACTACCATTCATATGTTTGTTCGTTTGTTTTTACTGCATTTGTTTGATTGAAATTGCAATTATAAATGTAAGTTATTTCTGTGAAAACATTTTAATGAGAAAACATTTTAATATGACGATTTGGTGCTCAAGAAACATTTATCAATGTTGAAAATAGTTGTGCTGCTTAATGATTTTGTGTAAACCATTATACATTATTTTAAAAAGATTATTTGATGAATAGACAGTTTAAAAGTATGGCATTTATTTGAAATATAAATATTGTTACCATAACATTCTTAACTCACTTTTACTATCAATTTAATGCATCCCTGCTGAATTATATGAATATGCTGTATATTAAATACTGACCCCTAACTTTTGAATGGTAGTGTATATGAGTTTGATTTTAGTTCCCTAAAAGATGTGTTCTGCCTAAGCACATGTTAAAAGCATAGTGGAAACACCATCCTCTGTGATCATGCGGAAGTGTTTTTTATTACTTTCAGAGAAACTTTGCAGTCTTTTGTGAGCTTTTTTTGTTTTTTTTTTAATAAAGGGAATATCATTGCTTGCATTTAGTTATATGCTCATCTTTCCACATTAAACAAGTATTAGTTATTATTAGTCAGTCAGATGTCAAGCTCTTTGTCCGTGTTTTGCTGTATGTGGGACTCACAGTTGGGCTTTTGCTGTTTTTAGTAATGTTGGAAATCTGACCTCTTACAGGTTTTCTGCCTTCATGAGCTCCAGATGAGAAGAGGCTGAGCAGAGGTTCTGTGAACTGCCCTGAAATTAATTTTGCAGGTGAGTTATTACATATAACATGTATTATATTCTGTGTCCTCCTTTCTGTGCTGGATTAACGTGCATGAAAATACTAATTTCCTCAAATGATTATGGGTGGTATTATGATATCCAGAGATGCTGAATTAAATGTTGTTGCCATTGGTAAAGTACAACAGAGTTTTCTTGTTTCTACTCAAAACCTATTGTATGTGTTTCTATATAAACACACATTATAGGATTGTGTAGCTGTAATCAGCATTCGACAGTAACAGATCCAGGTTTTGTTTGTAGAATATCTGTTTGCGTGTCTCTGATCATCTGGACGGACTGTTGTGTGTAAAGATGGTCTGTTTGTGGTTAAAGTCCTTTTCTCTTAAATTTCATCTCATTCGTAGTTCAAGGCCCTCAGTGATACAAGATTTCAAAGACTACTTGAATGGATGATTCTGATGCACTTAGCTGACACTGTGTTACGTATGGGCTTACATTTCTGCCGTAATTCTGTGCGGGAAAGATCATATTTTGAGCGCACACAAGTGCATTTTGCACGCGCGCGATCTGAGTTTGTGGAGAAAATGTTCGTTTCGCAAAGAAAAAAAGTCTTTCGAGCGCACGGAAATCAATTTTGCATTTAAAATAAGTTTTTGGATGTGTGCAGACCTTCTCTTTTGCGCGTGCAACGTTCCACTAGCTTGCTCACCTGATGTCCCCCTCAGTGCTCGCTAAAGGCCAACTGCTTGCTTGCTCAACACAACCCAGCATTACAATGTGCCATAATTCCAGCCAATCAGAGACCGAGGCTGCTAAATTCTGATTGGCTGCCTTGACAACCAATCACAACATTTCTTGCATTACCTCGACAGCAGAAGAGGAAATATACAGTGCATGCATAATTATTATGCAAGTTGATATTCTGATCATATTTTTTCTAAGCACATTTTACCAATTCCAAACGACATCAATCTTAACTACTATTAATCTTGTATTTAAAAATTTATAATTGAGATATAATTATTCATGAAGGCTGAAGTGAAAAATGTCTTGTATTCAGGTGTGCATAATTAAGCAGATTTTCTTTTACAGATAAAATGAGCCAAAAAAGAGATTTAACTCAGACTGAAAGTAAAAATTATTAAATGCCCATGATAAATATTCAAAACTAATACAATACTAGAAATTGCAACGTGAATGCATAACCATTGGACAGCAAAATGCTCAGTGGGTCAGCAGGGTCAGTCAAAAACATGTGGAGAAGAAAAGATGCATGTTAACTGCAAAAGAATTAGGAATTAAGGTGAAGAATTAGGTGTGAAATCACCAGGAACCATTTAGTCTCTAGCGCCACAGTTTTCCAGAACTGCAATCTACCTGGAGTCTCCAGAAGTACAAGGTGTCAGGTTCTCAGAGACTTGGGTTAAGTATAGAATCCTAAAAAATGACCCCTACTTAATAAGAATCGCATACTGAAGTGTAGTAAAATGCTTGAAAACTGAGATGTGTGTATATATATGCTTTATAGACAGATAAGTTGAGAAGGACCAGCACCACATCCTCTTGTACCACTGAAGAATTTATCTTCCAGAATCTGGCAGTAAGTTTTGGGAGTTCATTTTTAGTTCCTCTCGAGAGTTTCTGTAGAAGATAACCTGCTTAATAATTATGCACACCTGAATGTAAGGCATTTTTCACTTCCAGCCTTCATGAACAATAATATATAGATTATAAGTGATTTAAATACAAGATTAATAGTAGTTATAATTATTGGTAAAATGTGCTTGGAAAAAAATATAATCAGAATATCAACTTGCATAATAATTATGCATGCACTGTATATTTCCTCTTCTGCTGTCGAGGTAATGCAAGAAATGTTGTGATTGGTTGTCAAGGCAGCCGATCAGAATTTAGCAGCCTCTGTCTCTGATTGGCTGGAATTATGGCACATTGTAACGCTGGGTTGTTGAGAGCGAGCTGTTGGCATTTTGCGAGCACAGAGGGGGGGGCATCAGGTGAGCAAGCTAGTGGAACGTTGCACGCGCAAAAGAGAAGGTCCGCACACATCCAAAAACGTATTTTAAATGCAAAATTGATTTCCATGCGCTCAAGACTTTTTTTCTTTGCGAAACGAACATTTTCTCCACAAACTCCGATCGCTCGCGTGCAAAATGCACTTTGTGCGCTCAAAATATGATCTTTCGCACACAGAATTATGGCAGAAATGTAAGCCCATAGTTACGGGGCTGACGAGACGTGAGACATGCGAATCCATGTGCAAGCTTTATTAAAGCAGAGGAGGTCAGAAACATAGGCAGGGTCGAACAGTGGCAAACAGGTATATGGCGGGCAAGACACAAGAATAATCCTAGGGCTAGCGAAGGTCAACGAACGGCGAACATAATCAAAAGGGCAAGACTAAAGGGATAAAACAGGCAAAGATCAGAAACCGAGAGAAACAGACAAGGCTAGGAAGCTAATGAGGGCTCTGTAGAGTAGCTATCAAAACGATACACGCTAAACAATACTCTGCCCTTAGAAGGAGTGAGATGGAGTGTTAAATAGTGAGTGAGTGATATGAAACAGCTGTGTGCAATCAGTGCTGTGTGCCATCAGTGCAATGAATTATGGGATATGTAGTCCGGGGTGATATGCAACAGCGTGTAGTGCGAGAATCAATGCAAATGGAAAGGGTGACCTCTGATGGCTAGCAGACGGAAGTTCATGGACCGGATACGTAACACACTGCATGGATAAAAATGTCTCTGGCTTGTTTTAATCATAACCGTTTGACTTTCTCATTCTGTTTTGAATGAAAATGGAAAAGTAGCACAGAATGATGGAGTGAATAAAGATTCTGATGTGGGCCTGCTTCTTCCTGTCCCCAGGTGCATGGTTCTCATTGCTATTGAAGACCAATTTTGTCTTAGCCGTGAAATATAGCCCTGCAATATAGGAATAATGGCCGTTGCCAATGCCAAGTCTGGCACAGGTAAGCACTTTAGAGCCTCTTACAGGTTTATAGGATGCTTTATAGATCATTAGTGTGCGTGATTTTTGTGATATCCAAATATATCACAAACACACAGATGGGACAGTTGGCATGGCTTCAGTGTTTTTTTTTTTTTTTTTGTAGACGAGTGACCAGTTGATGAATGATGATATTTAACAGAGCTTTATATGGCAGCAACCTGGTAATTCTTTCTGCAACATTTGCTGGATAGGTGAATAATACTTGTTGAGGAAAGGTGTGCTAGTATTTCTATCATGATGACTCTCTGAAGAATTTAGCATGGTAATAGATATGATTAATTAATGTATTTGATCTAGGCGGAGTAGATCTGATTCGCTGCTGGATTGCTGCTGCTGTTGGTTATTGCTGTTTTTCTAGATTATTGCTGCTGCAAAGCAAGTACAGGAATAAGACATACTGCTGCTGCACAAGTAGCATATATATATATATATATATATATATATATATATAATAGCCCGTAGCATATCTAGGCTATACAGGTGGAGCTGGGGAGGGTGGAGGGTTTCAGAGTAACTCTGAAAGCGTGCTGCGAAATGCTTTAGTGGATGCCAAACAGCCATTTAAGTGTAAAGCAGTAAGCTTATTGGCTCTGTATGGAACATGTACCAAGCAGCTTAACGCTGTGAATATCATTAGTTTGCACTACCACCCATCAGCCTGCAACACAGTAACTGCAGTGGACTTTTAATCGATTTTGATCAAGTTCACATCTATTGACTGCAGGTGATAGCTTTGGCAAACTGCTGCTCCTGAGTATGGGTCAGAAACCGCTAAGACCTCTTCAGTCCTTCTAGCCATATCATCATAACTCTCCCAGTGTCTAATGTATCTTGCCTCTGTAGAGAGGTTACAGAAAAGCACTGATGAAATGGCTCATCTCACAGGCTTAATGACCTGCATGTATGACCCTCAGCTCCGTGTTTGCTTTTCAGCTGCTTCCACTGACACCATTTTCTCTGCTGTGTTGTGTGGTTTGTTGCCTTATTGAGGGAGATGTCTCTGTGTGGGTTTGTTCACCATGGAAATGGTTACTGTCTGCACTATGTAAATTACTCCACTTCTTGATGAATATGCCCTTTTTTGAGGCTCTCAAGTTGTTTATAATTGTCTGAGTGCTTTCTGATGCAGTAATATACACATGGATTTTTGTCGTTCTCTGTTACTGGAAAGCAGTAGGTTGTGTAGTGTTGACTTGACTGTAAACAGGATCCAAAATCAACTTCCTGCCAAGCTGTGGAAACTATTTTTGAAATTTATTATCAGGAGTCTAAGCATTCATAGACTTGCTGACCTATGACATGCAATTCATGTAAATTTAAGTCCACATCCAACAAAGCTTCTGGTCACCCTATAATTTTTGGACTTCTCTTTGAGTCTAACAGTAAGAGGGAGTGATTTTTCTTTTGGAAGTCATTTGTCTTTTTTGACAAGTTTGTTGCTGTACCGGTTTCATCAAAGAAGATTCAAGATGGACTTTGCTGTAAATACCACATCATTGGACACATTACTGATCATCCATGTGGGGCATTGGCAGTGTTGCCAGATTGGATGGACGATTTCCAGCCCAAAAGCTCACCAAAACCCACCCACACCAATTAAAAAACTGCCCAAAACTTTAACTGTCCAAATAATGTAAGTGAATGTGCATCAAGGTTGATTAGGACCATTTTAACTCCTTAAAACAAAATAATACAAAAATAGATAAATTTCCCAGGAAAACAGATCAAATCAGAGTAAATACATTAAAGTGAATTACCAAATATGATTAAAATATGCAAGCAGTCAAAATGGCAAGAAATTAACCAATACCCTCGAAAAAAAATGCATGCATAATTTAATGTCAACCGTCAGAGTAAGCCAATATACTGCAAAAATTGCCCAATATTAGTGATCGAAAAAAGAAACTTAATTAGCAGGTATTTTACACATTCATGCACACCATTACAGTCAAAACTGTGTAATTCATTGATGCATACTGTATGATAATCCAACCATAAAAAATTAACAACCGTAGTACCTTACCTTCGTGTCACACTTTACCTTCAGACAGAACTAGAGGACATCTTTTGTACAAATTGTAAAACATAATACAGAACTTTGCAAAAGTCAAAACTAATCAAACAGCAACTTTCAAGGATATACCAGTTTGGACCTTTTAAAAGATGTCCTGATGCAGGACAGGATTGTATAGTCAGACATTCAGTTTCGATTTTTGATTAATTCATTCTGATTTCAGAGTTACAATGATATTAGAGCCTTCGTGTCCTCTCCTTCCACAGGTGTAATTCATGTTTTGAGTGTAGTCACCTGCCCCATCTGGCAACCCTGGCCATTGGTGCATGGATCCCGATTATTGCCGCTTACGGCTATATTTGTTATATTTTGACTCCATTTCAGTATGCGTTGTGACTGTAGCTACACATTTAAACAATTTAATATCGTAGATTCTAATGACTTAATATTTATGTCAAAGAGAATAAATACTCACATTTGAAGCTTGGTTATGTTAATTTTGGGTCATACTTTGTAAATATGATCAGATAAACCTGATTGTTTAGCTTGTTTACTTTGTTTAAACTGGCTTTTTTTCTGTACAGTTTGCCTTTATATGTAAATCTTTTATTTTATGCAGTATTATTATATTGTAAAACTGTATGTTTGTATAATACACATACAGTTTTATATGCGTGCGCGTGTGTGTGTGTGTGTGTGTGTGTGTATTTTGTAATTTTTACAATTGGCAAGTAGAGTACTAATATTGAGCCATGATTGTAAAAATGCTCAGCTACATCTAGTTGGTCTAACTTGATTTAAGTTATTATATATATTAGTATGATCTGGTTAAACTCTAATCTTCCATTTAATGTATTTTGATACTATAAATCCTTAAGTACTATAGACTGTATATTTTAATCGTATAAAATGGGTATCTGCAGTTTGGCGTTGCTTTATTCTATGCTTTACAATCTTGGTTTTTATATCTATTTTAATAATGTGTGTAAATTGTGTGACCCTCAGCCATGCAGCAGGTGCTGGATAACCTCAAGGAGCTGCCGCCTTCAACAGGAGCCAAAGACATCGACCTCATCTTCCTCCGTGGCATTATGGAGAGTCCCATAGTTCGTTCCCTTGCTAAGGTATAAACTAATACTTAATTTTAACTCCTTCAGTTTGATAGCTATTAGGACACATCAAATAATTGATTAACATTATACTTGTTACGTTTTAAATCAGGCCCTGTTCTTGACAGCTATAGAAGGGTGGGCTGGCAGATATCCTGGGGAATATTGCAGTGGGATACATTCTAGATATTTATACTGTAGATATTGCTATATTAACTATATTATATACACTGAAAAAAGAGCAATATCTTGTACTTTCACAACAAAATTAACTTTTTCTCTGTATTGAATATTAAAAAAGAAAAAAGCCCTTTTTGTTCTCTTTCTCTGGAATGTCTGGATCATTGTTTCTACACTGGTGATTCCTTTCAACTAACTTTTTTTTTTAAAATTTATACCAAACAAGCCAATAATCATGTCTAGAACATTGGGGGGACCAATTGTTTTGAGGAAAATATAAAGACCAGACCACTATGGTAATGGTAGCCTATTTATTTAAAGAAACTAGATAAATAAAGGATTTAAATGGATTTATGGGTATACATTTAAAAGAACATGAATATTTGTAAAGTAATCAATCTGAACCGCAAATAATTATTTTTAAATCTGCACCTATTCAATTTCAGTTGTATTGTTGAAAACGCAAAACAGAGAAATGCTAGTCGTCGTCAATCAATTATGAATGACATGAATCACGTAAATGACAGACCTACTTCCAATTCAAAACGGTGTAATTTGACAATTAAGTTGAATAGTGTGCATAACTGGATCTTGTTGGTCATTTACATCATTGAAGGGGAACACTACAGTCGAGCCGACTGTTGCTGTAGTGACGAACGCAACTTTCATCACGCAATCGCTCTTATTTCTGTGTTTACTTCAAGTTTTCATTCTTACATTCAGCATTAACATCAAGTCAAAAGGGAGCTTTCAACTGAACTGTATAGCCTACATGCATTTTAGATGCTTATATTATGTTCTTGCCCCGTCCATGCAGTGAATGCACGTTATTGAATGAGCGTGTTTTTAGAACATTAATTCAACTGCTCAGGTAATTTCAGTGGTAGGCTAGGCTATGATACATATTCATGTATTAAACTCCCTGTAAGTTACAAACTCCCTGTGATAGCGCACCTGTTTTCGCTCCTTGTCAGCCTCTGCTTTTCTGCAACAGACTGAAGCTCTGCGTGAATTCAGCGCGCCTTGCTTTCAGCTAATAAAAGAAAAATGCTGCAATTTTGTGGTGTTATTTTATGATTATTGGGGCAGTCTCCAGCTATATCTTAAACTTCTCAAAATACAATCCACTTCAGATTGGTTTTAATCACTGCACAAAAAAATGAATGCAGTCTTTACCTAATTCTTATTGGGTGGGCAAAACCTGCCCATGCCTGGAGCCGGCCCTGTTTTAAATAATCCTTTAAATTATTAGTTAATAAGAGAGCTTATATCTGCCTCCTAAATATCAGCATAAACGTTCACATGTGCACACATTTTTGAGGCCAGGGATTGTTTGTTGTGTCACAGGTCATAAGAATGTGATGTACAGGGGGCCTCTTCTTATTCTTAATATAGCTGTGTGAAATTGTTTAAATTGTGAGATATACTGCTTGAGTTTCACTTTGTTTGATTAGGAACTAACACGGCTTTGTGAGAAACGTAGTCCGTGTCACTGTACTGTCTGTTAATTTTTCTAGTAAGAGTTAGTCTACAAGTGACTGACAGTTTGATCTGCATTAATGCCCAGTTTGTACGGTCTATTTCCTCTGAATAATCCTGTGCTGACACGGTTTTCAGTCCTTAATGATTTTTAAACATTTTTTTTTTATAGGTGTTGTGCAGGTTATTCTGGCAACCCCTGCCAGGGAGCAAACTGCGAGAGCGAGAAATTGATTGTAACTTATTTGTTTACTAATATTGTCTGTGTATATTCATGTAGATCTCAAAAAATAAAAACCGAATTGAAAGTCTTAAAAATTCCCAACACTCTACAATTTCAACCACATTTCAAATGATGTATTGCCTTTTTTTATAATTTGGCAAAATATGTTTCAAACATTTTTAGAAAGTTATTTTTCCTAAGGCTTATTTCTAGAGTTTTATGTATTTTAAATGCACATGATTGAGAACAAATTTTGCTTATTACATCTTCACATATTAATTCATGCATTTCACTGACTGATTGGTAAACAAGAATATTTGAAAGACATTGTGGTGGAAATGACACTGGAAATAAAAACTGGGTTTGATTTTCATTCAAATTAAATTCTTTTTTTTCTTAATTTCACTCCGTTTGTCAGTTTTTTTTTATTATGCATTTTTATCATTAAAGATTGAAAGTCTGATCAAGGGTAAAACTATCAAATGTATTAGAATATTTGGAAAAATAACATCAAAGGTATGATAGTTTTATTTTGTCATATTTAAAAAATCTTGTTTTAATAAATATCAAGCGCTGAGACACTTGATTAAATCATTATTCTTAATGACTTTGTACATTTGTTAAAACTCTCTCTTCCATCTGAAGTATACCTTGCAGTGCTTTTGTTAATCTAGACGTAATCCATTAATCGCTTTCTTGGCAAGACGCTCAAGTTATTTAGTCTCCGCCCACTCTCTCTCGCAGGCTCACGAGCGATTGGAGGATGTTAAGCTGGAGGCGGTGCGAAGTAATAACGTGGAGCTAGTGAGTGAGATCCTGTCTGATATGAGCAGTCTGACCACTCATGATGAAAGTGCAGCAGAACTCTGTAAGATCCTGAAGGAACCGCACTTCCAGGTACCAAACCTCTTTGTGTGTCTATCTGACTGCGACATTCATGGTAATATGTTGACCGTTTATTTACAACTATTCATTCACCATGTAGCCTTCTCGGCAGAAAAGGAAGTAAGATCACCTATAAGCACTTGAGAAATTGGACAAATGAGTTGATCCTGTTTTTTTTTTTTAAAGGAAGATGATTTATTTGGTGATTTCTTGTTTGTTCTGTTCTGTATTCTCTTGGTATTTTCAGTCCCTGTTAGAAGCTCACGACAAGGTGGCCTCTAAGTCATATGAAGCTCCTCCCACCAGCACCAATTCCACCAGCATGGCCAGCTCATCCCTCATGCCGGCTGACACGGTTCGCATGATCAGCATCCAGAAGAAGGCCGGAGAGCCTCTGGTGAGTGACAGATGTTCTCCGTTTCACAGGATTAGATCCCACAGTCGGTCAGATCTTTAGCTCCGCTTGTGTTTCAAATCCATGCAGTGCCATTTGGTTAGTCTGCATTGAAAAAGTTTGTTTGCATTAACAAGATCTAGACTTAATTGTTAAATTAGACCTTCATATACAAGTAAGATCTAAGGCCAACCAGTCTCGAGCAGCAGATCTATAGTTGGCAGCCTGCAGTGTTCTAACACCTAGTAAAATGTCATTGTGTCTCTGCCAAGGTCAGAAATTCACGAGGGTGTTGGTTTAAAAAGCCACTGAAAGCAAGCTTTATTAATTTATTGCACATTTCATTATATTAAAAGCCACTGAAAATAACATTTATTTAGGGATGTTTTAAAATATGATTTCATATAAAGTCATTTTCAGTGGCTTTTAATAGAAGATAATTTAATTTATAAAACGGATAGTTCCGGTCCTTGATTCTGATTGGTTGAGCCGCGTTCAAAGCGGTTGTAAATTACACTACAAACATACACCTTTGTTTACTTCTGTGTGTTGCTCGGCAACCACTTTGTTGGAACCACAACTGTTTCTGAGGAACTACATTGTTTGGTGGAAGAATACTGTTTTTATTTATATCATTAGTCTTTATTTGCGTTGTTTTATTCTGTGAAACCTTACTACGTATATGGAATAACCGTTTTATAAAAGCAATAAGCCCCGTGAAGCCGTGGTTTACAGTGAATTTATAACAGCTAAGGGGCGTTGTTAGGCACGATGCGAAGCGGAACCCCCTTAGCTGTTATAAATTCACGGTAAACCACGGCTTCTTGGGGCTTATTGCTTTAATAATATAATATCCCCCTATCTATCTTCCCTTAATAAAAAGTATGTCTGACTCTTTGTGCCGGCATTTCTGCGATTCATAGTGTCGTCTCTTTTAGGGTGTAACATTCCGGGTGGAGGATGGTGACCTTGTCATTGCGCGTGTTCTGCACGGCAGCATGATTGACAGGCAAGGAATGCTGCATGCAGGTGATGTCATCCGAGAGGCGAATGGCCGAGAGGTGGGCAAAGACCCCATGGCATTACAGCACATGCTGAGGGACTGCAATGGAAGCGTCACACTCAAAATCCTGCCCAGCTACAGGGACACACCTCCACCCGCACAGGTCAGCGCACCACTGATTCACAGCAAACCCAATCAAATGACGCCCAGTTAAAACAATATTCATGAACTTTTTGTTGGTTACACAGCAGTCTTGTGTTTAGTTGTTGCATGGCACCGGGTTTCAGTTGTATTTATTTTTGGAATGCACTGATATCACTTTTTCCAGAACTGACTGATACTTTTATTTTTGGTACTGTTTGCCCATAACCAAGTACCAGTACATGTATTTTCATTGCATTTATAATTCTTAAAAATACTGGGTACAAAAACCAAAAGAATATGTATAATGTTATTTGGCTTAGTTCATTTATTAAATAGATTTTTCCTTCAGTTATGCAGTTTTGCACTTAATTATGCCCATTAAAACGTATTCTACAAGCTTTTGTTTCTTTCGCTATTCTTTTTTTTATTTATTTTTTTCTTCTTCTTTCTATGGTACTTTATATTCAAGTTGATAGCACATTAGAGCTGCTCCATTGCAGTGGTTCAGTACTGTAATCACAATACTTCCTGTAATAATGCAAGGAATCACTCTTTATATATAAATGATGAACATATTTTCTGAAACGAGTCGCATTTTTCTTTATCTGAAACATGCTGCGACTTATATTCCGAAGCGACTCATATAATGCAATTAACGTCAACAATCAAAACGTGTTGTTAAGCACATGCGCACATTTGTATTGGTGCAGAATGAGAGAGATATAGCCTAGTGCGTTTCACAGACTGCTAGTTTCACTTTTCATTTAGATGGTCTATGCTTGACATTTAAAATAAATGTTGTTTATAGTAATTGCCCCTATAATTTATTTACGATTTAGTTTTAATCTAAATGATGCATATGCCAAGTGAGCAAACGGCAATAAAGATCATGCAACAGAAGTCTCTCTCTCTCTCTCTCTCTCTCTCTCTCCCTCCCCTTACCGTCAAATTAGTAACTTGTGCATTGTTTTACTTACTTGCTTTAATAGACATCCTTAATTTCTAATAACTCCATTCTACTCTCTGTTTGTTCTGTTGTCGGTGATTCTTTGTCTGTTTACACTTCACAGCACTGTTCACATGCTGTTTGGTATTGGGGCATTTTAATCGGTGCATCCCTAATTTTATTACATTGTCTAAAATTTTAGTGATGGTTACGGGACAAACCCATACAAAATTAAATTTGGTGGACATTTGCTGCAACAAGAACTGGCATGAATTTGTACAAGATCATCCTCATCTCAACTGCTAGTATCTTTCCCTAATAATCCGATGCTGAGAGTACAAAATAATCTTGTCCCATAGTCCTGATTTTAGTGCTGTATTAACCTCCTGATGGCTTATGGGTTTGAACAGTCCTTGAGGAGGAAAAAGGAGAGACCTGGCCTCTGGGTGACTCAGAATGCCATCGGGCTGAAACTGAGCATGGTTATGCCTATTAATAACACGACCTGTGCTAAGTAGGGCAGATGGGAGGAGTTAAACATGCGCGCACACTTACTTTCTACTCTAAGGAGATCTAGGGCTGGAGAGAAATGGATCCTCATATACCTTTTTTTTATTTTTTATTTTTTTCTTCCCTCCATCAAATATTTCTCATGTTAGTAAAGTGTTTTGCACCACAATGAGTCATAATTGGGACATACAGGATTATAATGTGCAACATTTGGTGCAAAGAAATCGCACAAGTTAAGCAGGTTTTGCAGGTCCATGTATGATTACAGCACAGTTGCTGGTTCAAATCCTGATCCGAATAGGTTTAGGTCCTCAAAGAGTGCTGCTGCATATCAACCCTGTGAGTGTACTTCTAAGCAAGTAGGCTATGTCCTTTACCCACTTTCCTTGAATAAATACTGTTTGAAAACCTCACACAAGAGCAAACACCGGGGACGAGGGTTTACAGGGACCCGTTCCTTGTGCCAAACCTACATTCTGTCTTTTTTAGACCTGAACTTTACTCAGTGGCTTGGTCATGTGCAGTGAATGACCGCTGTTTGTTTACTGTTGGGAAATCATCACTGATAAAGATCCACCAGGATCCATAAATATTTCATGTGAAAATATACTGTTGTCCTTCATAGAGAAGCCCATTTACAACACACACCAACATAGGCTGTCTCTGTTACTATTCATTTATTTCCCAGGAGGATGCAGTATTCTATAGACAAAACGTTGACAATGTGAATTGGCCCCTAGCATTACACAACACAGATTTTGTCAATACAACATGAAAACGCTTTAGCCTTAATTGTATTTAATTTTATTTTTGGTTGGATATTTTACTTAAAAATACAACCTTCCCTTCATCATTTGAATAATGTCTTGGTCAGCATAGATTTCTTTTGCCTGTGAGCTATGACATGATTGCATTTTTTTAGGCTATAATTAGCAGCTTAAAATGAGTCAGATGTTAATAAACCGGTGTAACAACAATTTCTTTGCCCTTTAGGTGTATCTGAAGCCACATTTCAACTACAATCCTGATACCGATAATCTGATCCCTTGTAAAGAGGCTGGTTTGGCTTTCTCTAAAGGAGACATTCTGCATATAGTGAACAAGGAGGACCCCAACTGGTGGCAAGTGAGAAGCATATGATTTTTTAAATTTATTTTAAGGTCCAATTCTCGCAATTAACCAACCACTAACCATGCCTTTTGCCTCAAACTCCTCATTTTCTGCTTCTTAATAGTTAGTAAGGTGGTTAAGTTTGGGTATTGGGTAGGATTAGGGATGTAGAATATGTGCTTTATAAGTACTAATAAACAGACAATATGTTAATAATAGGTATGCTAATAAGCAACTTGTTAATAGTGCGAATTGGTCCCTAAACTAAAGTGTTACCATTTTTTTCAGTTCTTTGTTTTGGTCTGATTTCTTTTAATTGCTGAAATGTTTGACATTGAAGCTTTTTCGTTTAGGCATGTAATATAAATGGAGGCCGCACTGGCTTGATCCCCAGTCAGTTTCTTGAGGAAAAGAGGAAGGCATTTGTGAGGAGAGACCTGGATAGATCGGGTACAAAGTTTTTTTTTTTTTTTTTTTTTTTTCTTCTAGTTGTAAAAATTTTTTTTTTTTTTTTTTTTTTTTTTTTTTTTCTTCTAGTTCTGGATTAAATAATTTTAGGGATATATCCAAGTTCCTCCTATTGCATTTATGCTGTAAACAAAGTTCCACCTGTGGGTTTGTTTTAGGAATCCTCTGCGGGACATTAACTGGAAAAAAGAAGAAAAAGAAAATGATGTACTTGACCGCGAAAAATGCAGGTTAGATTTGCAGGGGTTCTTTGTTATTAATGTTTAATCTTCCAAAAGTTTAGTGTCATTCTTTTATTCGGCAAGGTTAGATTAAATTAATCAAAAGTGACAAATCTTTTGTAACCCTATAAATAGAGTTCTGGCATGAAACTCTAGATGGCGCAGTCCGATAGGTCTAACTCAATCTGACCTAATGACATCATCATCACATGGCACAGCTGATTGGTTCTTTCCTGTATCGGTAGCCAATGAGCTCGCTGCTCAACATTCAAATATATGATTAGTGCTTGCCGTTGCAGTTGCAGCGTGCTTCAGAAACCCTCCACCTTCCCCAGCTCCACCTATATAGATCTGCTTCGAGGTGATTCATGTATGCTATATGGGGGTTATTTCATGTACGTTATATTTGCAGCAGCAATATTTCTTACATGCTCACAGCAGTATGTTGTGGATGTATTGGCAGTAGCAAGTCTTGGTACTTGCTCTGCCGCAGCAGCGTAGCAGATCTATTCCGCCAAGACCAAATACATTAACATTGTCATGTACATTACCATGCCAATCCCTCCGAGAGTTGTCATCCTTTCCTATCAAAATGCTTGCTACCGATGCGAAAACGCAGAAAGTCAAACATCGTTTGACAGAAATGTATTTACTATTTCAAATAAATACTGTTCTTTTGAACTTTCTATTAATTAAATAATCCTGGATAAAATGTTGAGTTTCCGCAGAAATTTCTTGAGTACCAAATCAACATGTTTGAATTTTCCAGTCTTCAGTGTTACATGACCCTTCAGAAATTGTTCAGTTTCGCCATCATGGAAATAAATTAATTGTTGTAACATTAAAAATCTTAAGTAAATATTTTTGATCAAATAAATATACAGCTTTGGTGAGCATAAGAGACTTCTTTCAAAAACATAAAAAATAAATCTTACCATAAAAAAAAAATCTTAATGACTCCAAACTGTTGAATGGTTGTGCAAGTATTTTTAAAATGTAAAAATTAACTTTCAAAACCTCTCTCTTTCTAATAGAATTTGACCGCCATGAATTACAGATCTACGAGGAAGTAGCAAAGATGCCTCCATTCCAGAGAAAAACTCTTGTGCTGATTGGTGCACAAGGAGTGGGTCGCCGAAGCCTCAAGAACCGCCTGATTGTGTTAAACCCGCTGCAATATGGAACTACTGTACCTTGTGAGTATATAATTAACATTAAAAGGATAGTTCACCTTCAGTCGATGGTCCCCATTGACTTCCATAGTATGGGGGGGGGGGGAACTATGCATGTCAATGGGGACCAACTGAAGGCGAAGTACCCCTTTAATATTGTTAATTATTACATTAAGAATTAGTACATTTGTCATTTTACCAATAAAAAGTCGCACTCATCAGAATTTCATGTTTCTCAGTCACTTCTCGGCATCCACGCGATGACGAAAAGGATGGCCAGTCATACCGCTTTGTGTCCCGGGAGGAGATGGAGACAGACATCAAGGCAAGTTGCTACCTTGAGCATGGAGAATATGATGGCAATCTATATGGAACCAAAATCGACTCGATCCATGAAGTCATTCGCACAGGACGGACTTGCATACTGGATGTCAACCCACAGGTGAGTGGTTTTGTTAATGACACAGAGATGTTTTAGTTTGATATTGTACTGTGTATTGTATTCTGTAATAGACCATAGTCTTTACTTATTAATAGCTGGTGAGGATGTGCTACAGGATGAACTACATATTTTCATAATACTGTCCAGGGTAGGGATGTCACAAGAACCGATACTATGGTACCAAGTTACATTTTAAAATCTTGCAGGTACTTGTTTTTCTTCAGTAGTGTAAGTACCGATGGTAGCGACTAGCGAGGCTGATCTGTTTTCGTTCAGATCAAAGCGTAAACAATGCGTCGTTTATGTACGTGATACTCTCCAAAATGGCGCTATAGGGTGACGTGAAGGAGACGAATTGTTGAATAATTTAATTATTTTTGTTTTCTTTGCACACAAAAATGATTCTCGTAGCTTCGTAAAATTACGATTGAACAACTGATGTCACATGGATTATTTTAACGATCTCCTTGCTATGTTTCTGAGCCTTGATAGTGTAAGGATCTGTCTATGGGAGGGTCAAAGAGATCTCGGAATGCATCAAAAATATCTTAATTTGTGTTCTGAAGATGAACAAAGGTCTCACAGGTTTGGAACGACATGAGGGTGAGTAATTAATGACTGAATTTTAACTTTTGGGTGAACTATAATGTTTAAGTATTATTGCTATTTTTTTCCAGTGGTATCGTGTAATTTGTAGTGGTATCGGTACCGACTACTAGATTTTTGATATCGTGACATCCCTAGTTCAGGCCAGGGATTCCCAAACCTGTCAGTGAAACCCCTTTGACCTAAAAAAAATAAAAAAATACCTGAGATTTTAAAGTTGTAATGAAATGGAAGTAGCGACATACATTTTCTTCCATATTGTGAGGTAAATCCGACTGAAACTTATTATTGGAAAATGAAAAAATGTAGGACAGGCACTTTGTTGATTGGACAAAAGAAGAGCTGAATGTGAGCTTGCAGTCGATTGTAAGAAAGGGGCAGGGTTTAATGGAGAAGTATGGTGCTTTACTGGTAGCTTGAGATGATATTTTGATAAAAAAAATTACAAGATCTAAAAAAAAAACTAAATAACCTTCACAATAAGATCTTTGCAAAATGGTACAGTATTATTTTGTGGTGGTGACTTAATAGTAAACAAAATATCCAAAGTAATTATTTTTCCCAACATTATTTGTTCAGCTTTTTATAAACTCGCAAACCCCCTGTTGTTTTCTCAGTTTGGGGAAACCCTAAAATTCTGGTCTTTGAGGACCCCTGACACTGCACATTTTGAATGCTTCCTCAAGATCATTTTAGGACTTGGATATATATTAAATGTATACTGCATCTTAAAAATGCAATGCTTATTGTGCAAGAAAATGGGAATAGATCTGTCTTTTTGAAGATTGACAGTAATTGTCCTGAAGTCGTTCATTATTGTTAAAGGCTTGTATTTATTAGGCAAGCAGTGCTTAAATGTGGGTTAATTTAGAGATGCAACTGTTCTGGTTGCTGATGGTCTAATAGCACAGCACAGTGTCCGCTTTCTCTCAGAGACGGTGCCCGTCTTAATTCATCCATTTAAGCACCTACACTAAAAACATTAAAGTAAAAAAAAAAAAAACATTCGCCTGATAATCTTAGTAGTAAGTAATTACAATGTTGTAAATGTGAAAGTATGGGTGAAGATGAAGTCTGTGTGATTGTGCCTGTGTGCTGCAGTCATCAATGCAGTCCAGACATAAATGACTTCACAATGAGTGAAAGCTGCAAGTAGAGATGGCTGCTCTCAAAACATTGCTTCATGAAACTTTATTTTTTTTGCATCAGTGGTTCAGAACTTGTACCAAACTCACCAAGTCATGTGATTTCAACAAACGAGGCTTCATTGTCATACTGTATTGTTTTTAGTTTTTTTTAAACCTTGGTTTGCAAACCTTTCAAAATTCAGAGAGTTCACAACTAGACGTTGATCTGGTGAGCTCATGAACAATTGGCTAATGGTTTTTAAATTGTCTCGGATCAGTGTGATAATGTACATTCATTTTTAATGAATTTTAAGTTGTGTGTGTGTGTGTGTGTGTGTGTGTAATACAAAAAGAAAAATTATACCTAATTGCTTCTAATTGAGCTAGTTTGCCAAGCCCTGTCTAAAAACACACACCCTACCTAATAAGAATTACAAATGAATAAAACACAAATTAACTTTCATATTTAATGGTATTTAATTTTGTAGATTACATTTAATAGATTACACTTGCAATTGCTTTGGAAAAGGTGTCATTATGCAGCTTTTGTTGCGCTTACATTTTTGACCAAAAGGTGTCACCTGCCTGTGGTCTATTGAGCGCTTCAGAACAGTGAATCGGTTCATGGACCAATTGGTTTAGCTCACTCAGAGATTCAAAAAGCTTCTTTTCTCCCATCACTAACAAAAAGACTTTATTTGGTAAATGTGCTCTGCAGGCGCTAAAGGTACTGAAGACATCAGAGTTTATGCCATTCGTGGTTTTCATCGCTGCCCCAGAGCTCGACACACTACGGGCCATGCACAAAGCTGTGGTGGATGCTGGGATCACAACCAAGCTACTGACGGTCAGCCTCATTCCTGTCCATCAAATTCACTTTCTCAAATTTTTCCCCAATAATGTAGAAACATTGGAGTTACCATAAGCTCAGCGTTTGAGATATGGTTCTTTAGAAGTGTGATGACTTCTTTCTGTCTTTTTAGGAAACGGACCTAAAGAAAACAGTGGACGAAAGCGCCAGGATCAAGCGGGCGTACAATCACTACTTTGATCTAACTATAGTTAATGACAATCTAGACAAGGCCTTTGAGAATCTGCAGGCAGCTGTGGAGCAGTTGACCACACAACCACAGTGGGTCCCTGTGAACTGGGTTTACTGAGACGTACAGCGGTCCAAACACCTCATCATCATCATCATCTGTGGCATAACCGATGCGTCAGCGGCACAGAACACAAGTTCACACTGAACGGACCTAGCAGTCACTATGCAAATATACACTAGCCATCCAGTCACGACAGACAAAAGGGAAGTGTACTTATTTATTAACGTTTTTTTATTTTCTACTGACTAAACTTAAATACTCTGAGGGGAAAAAACAAATAGGATATTTTTGAATGGCTTGTCATTAAAATAGTGATTTAATAATTTTCCAAGTAAGTATAAGCTGCATTACAGTATTTAAAGCAGGGGTCTGCTTTCTTGCTGTAATTTTAGTGTTACAAACGTTGGTTTACAGTGCAGGCTTCATCTCGCATTTCTTACAGTTCCGTCACTACAGTATGTCAAGCAGCTTTACCCCCAGCTTCACAGTCAAGGCTTAAACTCTAGTCCCAGACTAAAATGCATGTTTGAGCTGTCTCAACTGAAAATATCTTGCTCTGACATATCTTAAAATAGGTCAGTGTCATTGTTCTGTGTCAAGATGCACACCTGTAATGTTTTCTTCTAAGGCATTTTTGTAAAAGTTTCTTAAATATCTTAATTTAACTAAGGCCTAGTCCTGGCTTAAGCTAAGCCCCATTTGTGAAACCGGGCCTCCGTTTATCCAGCTTCGGACTTAATAAGATCTTTATAAGTGTCATCTTGTTATCCTCTTTGATTTCCGTTAAATTCAAGGAACGCTAGGAGTAAGCCAAATGTAACTTTTACAATATCACAATAGCACTTTTTTACAGTCCTGTTATGTATGTACTATAATATCTAGGTAGTAATACTGAACCTAACCTTATAGCTCAGAGTATACTTCAGTTTTGATGTGAACGCTTAAAGGGGTCGTTCACTACAAAATCACCACCACTACTGAAACACGGGCCGGTTCAGTGCTGCCATCTTGTGGACAAACAAATTTGTGTGAAAAAGCTTTTCAGACAGATGCTGTGCTCTGTACATACTACATAGTATGCAAAAAAAGTATGCAAACAATAGTATTGTTCAAATTCATAGTAGGTGAAAAAGTACCTGGTTGACCAACTACTTTCACTAGGATTCTGAAGTGTGCGTTCGATGGACACTTTAATATCCCATGATGAGGCCACGGCAGAGGATTTATGAATGGCAGTAATGCAATGCAACGGATGCCGGTAGGTCACATGACAGTAACAACATGATGAATGTAGTATGTTCCAATTTCGTTCATACTACGCATACTCGTACTATATAGAACATTTACTTTATTTTTTTTTAAATGTTGCAAAGTAAATTCCAATTCAAATGTAATGCCTATTGCAGCGTTTTACAAATTTGTGTGAAAAAGCTTTTCAGACAGATGCTGTGCTCTGTACATACTACATAGTATGCAAAAAAAGTATGCAAACAATAGTATTGTTCAAATTCATAGTAGGTGAAAAAGTACCTGGTTGACCAACTACTTTCACTAGGATTCTGAAGTGTGCGTTCGATGGACACTTTAATATCCCATGATGAGGCCACGGCAGAGGATTTATGAATGGCAGTAATGCAATGCAACGGATGCCGGTAGGTCACATGACAGTAACAACATGATGAATGTAGTATGTTCCAATTTCGTTCATACTACCCATACTCGTACTATATAGAACATTTACTTTATTTTTTTTTAAATGTTGCAAAGTAAATTCCAATTCAAATGTAATGCCTATTGCAGCTATTTCAGATGCACAGAGTTGTGTGAGATCTCTGCAAAATGAATTTGAACATTTTCAAACTGGTGGGTGTTTCTAAATAATGCAATGAAAATGATGCCCCTTACCTGACCCCTCTCTTAAACACAGCAGCAAATCAGGTAACACGGTTGAAAATGTCCTCATTTTGGCCTCGCCCACTGATCTGGTAACCCATTACTGTCCTGCAGAGACCTATATTTGGACCGAGTACAGCGTACGGTACACAAGTACTATGCTTCTGACGAAATTTACATCACATGCACTGTGTAAAAATCTATACTTCAGTTTTGACGTTAATGCTTAACTTATGCATAGAGCAGAACGCACAGCCTTTCAAATATCATCCATTTGAATAGTGTCAGGCGCACTATAAAGTTTCATTCTTGTCCAGCATCTGCACAGATTCTGATAAAAATGTCTTTGTACTCTTTTTAAATTAGTTGCATTTGTTTCTTAAACCACCTTGTTAACGCAGGTGTTTCATTCATTTCTTTTTCGACTGTAAAACCGCATTCCAGGCCACTAATTAGTGCAAAAAATTCAAGGCACATGTGGGAGCCGAGCATAAAAGTACTGCAAACATAATATACTTGCAATATAACGAAGTATACTCTGGGCTTAAGGGCTAGTTCACACAGAACAAGTTTGTGTTCCATTGCACTGTTTATTTATATTTCATGTCTAGCTACTGTTCAGTGTCTTGTCTTGTGCAAGTTGAAAATGGTAAACCTTTTTCTGATTTTTCCATTTATCAGTGCTGCACCTCTGTATCTGGATGTTTTTGCGCAGCACCTGTAGTTTTTAAAAGCAAAAGCCTGGTCTGTGTGAACAGCCCCTAAACCTAACCTTAACTCAAAAAGCTATATAATGTGATATATGGTTACCTTACATTATATTACCTTATATTAAGTGCATCCAGTATCATGGTTTTAATTTTATCGTTGCAGAATTATGAGCTGAAGTCATTGTTGCTTGTATGTCCTAGTATACAGAATCAGCACTGTATTTAGCTAAATGCCTTTTACACGGGCACAAAATCACATTCAAACATGGAATATAGACCAAGTGTGTCATGATCACAAGCTACCTGGCCTCACAGATTCATAACCTGTCATCTAGATGTATGGACTTCTGTCTCTGGTGTCTTGCTCTAGTGTCTTTTTCAAGGCTTTGTAACTGATTTTTATCCAGCTTGCGTATTCACTTGAAAATGCTATATTTTTGTGATGCAGAGAGTTGTATTTTCTGAAATTAAACAGCTGTCTTAATAAATTAAAATTTTGGATCACCTTTCTTGAGTCTTTATTTTCTGGGGCCTCATTTATAAAGCGTGCGTATCCTCAGATTTGATCTTAGAGTGTGCGTACGCTTCGATCCACGCCAATGCTCATATTTGTAAAAACTGCCTTTGACATGGAAAGGTGCTTAGCGTCATGTCAGGGTCTGAGCAGACGTACACACTTTCTTGTCGGAGTGCTGCAGATTTTTGGAAATGTAAGCTGTTCTTGCAGCTTGCTGTTCTAAATTAAAGGATTTGGACGATGACTGGTGATCTTTTGTTAATGACGTTAATTAGGAGTCGTTTAAAAAGACAAGAGAGCTAAAATTATTCAGTTGCGTGCAAGTTCAAGATCATTTGCGATTCATAGATTTCACATCTGAAAGAGAGGTGTATGTGTGTTTTCTGTGCGTACGATCATTCTATGAATCACGCATGTGCATGAGAAATTATCTAAGATCAATTTTAGAATGGTCAATTTTTCTGAGGCCCAAGGTGTGCAGATTTGCTCGTTAAAAAAGTTTCGATGGCAGAAAACTAGGTTAAGGAATTTATGAAAACATGGACAAAATATGATGTAAACAATTTATTGTGCTTTTGCACAGATTTTCATATAAGAGTGTATTACCAGGGTTGCCAGGTTTTCACAATAAAACCCGCCCAATTACTACTCAAAACTAGCCCAAAAGTGTTTCGAGGGGGGTCCCCCAGTAAAAATCACATTCCGGGTGATAAAACAACTTTTTTTTGTATGTGTGTCAGGGTTCCCCTGGTAAAATTTGCATTCCAGCGGCTAAATACAAGTTATTGGGGTCGCGGACCGTGGACTTAGCAACACTGTATTTCCACTCTAATAGGTTGACATTACAGAGGTACTTAAAAAAACGATTTAAAATGAATAGACAATTTCTATAAAACAGCTGAAAGGCCACTTAAGGAACCAATTTTTTTTTCTTTTCTTATCCCAAGGTTTGTAGATTGTCCACCGCTTTAAGTGCCCTTTGGTCCTCGGCTTACATCAGATATTTTAGCTTTGCTGTTGTACTCCAGTCAGACAGGGGGCACTAGAGATGCCAAGCCTTTAACAGCAATGCACAGCATGAGAGGAAGGCGATCCTGTGGTTTGCCGATTTTTGTAACCACTGAATCCTTCTCCTTAAGCAGTGTCACGTTACAGGAAGCAAAGAGTGATGTAACCTTCTTGAAAACCTTCTCATTGGTTAGCGCAGCCAAAGCAGCATCTTTCAGAGAGGACTTCTTATTTGAAGTCATATTTTGCACCTGCAGGAAAATAAACACGTCATATAGGCAGAAAAAAGCATGATAAAGTTAATGATTTCCCTTAGCAATTTTCTGCGTTTTTTACAATGATGGCTCTGGATTTATGAGCAAATTAAAGCCTGTATTTAACACAACTTGAGACTTTTACAAAGCTTGCCAACAAAAATGGAGTATTATGTGTTGAGATTATCAACAAAGCATGTACTGTCATTATCACTACACAAAAACGCTTCAGAAGGCATTTATTAACCCTCCGGCGCCGAGTACTTTTTTATGATGGATGGATGCACTTTTTTGGACTTCTAAATCTCAACACCCATTCACTCCCATTATAAAGCTTGGAAGAGTCAGGACATTTTTAATATAACTCCGATTGTATTCGTCTAAAAGAAGAAAGTCATATACACCTAGAATGGCTTGAGGGTGACTAAATTATGGGGTTATTTAAATTTTTTCCCTTTAAACAGGCCCTATTTATTACATGTGGCACCATTTTTGATGGAAAACTGTTCTTAATACGGAGTACAGTTACTTAATATGAAGATACTTACAAGATGAAGCAAAGCTTGCAGGGTTGCGTAACTGCAGCAGGATTTGAGCTCAAGCAGGGCAGAGTCAGTCATCTCTACATGAGCACATGATTGGTTATGAGAACAAAGGACAATCTGACAGCAGGTGTATGATAACAAACAACCATCAGGTAAATGACAACGATGCACTGAAAGTGAAATTACTGATTGCTTTTATGACCAGTTAATAATATACAAAACTCAATCTATGACCTTTATTTGTCAAAATTCTGTCACTAACTGAACTCACCATCAAAGGAGCTGATGAGCAGATGGGTGGCAGTCAGAGCGCTGGGTTTCTTCTGCTTTCCAGAGGGGTTAGCACCAGCAGTCTTCTGTACAAGCTCCAGTGTGGCTTTCAGAGCAGGTACCTTCTCTAATGCAATGGGATCAGGCTGCGTCCCACCACACAGGTCCTCTAGCTGAGAGAGGGACAAACAAGTCTAAAGCTGTCCAACATGTCTATTATTACTGTTCAAAAGTTTGGGGTCAGTAAGTTTTTTTTTTTTGGAAAGAAATCAATCCAGTAAGGATGCATTAAATTGATCAACAGTGCCAGTACTTTTATAATCTTACAAAAGGTTTCTATTTCAAATAAATGCTGTTGTCTTTTTAACTTTACATTCATCATAGAATTCTGGGGAGAAAGGCTTTACAGTTTCCAGAAAATATTAATCAGCACATTGATAATAAGAGGAAGTGTTTCTTTAGCACAAATCAGCATGTTGTAATGATTTTAAGAATCATGTGACACTGAAGACTGGAATAATTTGTAGTAAATTCTGGAAATGCAGCTTTGTCATTACAGAAATAAATAACATTTTAAAATATAGTATAGACATTTTTAAAAATGTAACATATATATATATATATATATATATATATATATATATATATATATAAACTGCTGGGATGGTTATTTGTGTACATTTGTATATCCACCCTCAATTTCTAGTTTTTTTTTCTTTACATACATCTATTAAAGATATAATATATAGTAGTCAACATTTGAAGTGGATCAAAAAAGTTAATCAAAGTGGTCCTAAGACAAGAACGCGTTTTGATTTTAGGACAACTTTGATGAAAGGTTTTGATCCACTTTACATGTTGACTAGTGTATATTAAGATATATTTTATATATTTTATATATTAAAGTAATAGACAGAGCTTAACAAATTTATTAGACCACCGAAGAGAAAACACAAATATATTAGGAATCTGTCAAAAACCTGTTTAAAACTTAAAAAAAAAAAACATTAATTAACAAATTAAAACAACTAAATCTTTATTCACAAAAGTATAAATTTTATTTTTATTTTGTATGGCCTCCTTTGGCCTTGATAACATGCATTCTTGCTGCCATTGTTTTTATGTACTCCCAAATAGTCTCTAGTTGTTCCTAAAGATGTGCTTTTGATGAAACTTTTGTGTGATCTATCTTTAAATCCTAACAATAATGAATATTTTAGCATTATAAACACTAGTGTGACTAAAAAGCTTACACATACTGGTGTGGATTAACCATTACAGAAACACAAAAAATTATAATGATCAATTTGGTAATCACCAATACTGTTAGTTGAGGGCAGCTGTGGCACATACCTTACATTGGGTGGTGGTCTGATAAATTTGTTAAGCACTTTATATGTTTTAAGATGACAACTAGATGGCATTTGTTGTAGAATAATTCCTACTGTTTCAAACAAACAAAAAATCTGATGTAAGATTCCCCCGTCTCACTCACTGCATCCTCCAGCACGCTGATGGCTGCACTGTCCTGCAGGAGCAGAGAGATCTGCTGGAATAATGCGGAGCGTGTGCTGGATGGGAGTTTAGAGAGGACTGTAAACTGCCCCTGGAGTCCTTCCAGATCTAAAGAGAGAGAAAGTAAATCATCTTAATCAAAGCGTTTTTATGGAAATGATGTAAACTCTAGTTTTACACTTACACTAGTTTTACACAAAGTTGGGAAGTCAACTTTCCAGTGGCTTACTTTACAGTTGTCGCTGAATAATTACTCTGAGAAAAAATAATTTTACTGTCAAAAATGTTTTAATGTTGTTTTTAATGAAAGATGGTTAGAGTAGCTATTGTGATGTTACCTTTCTGCAGTTTGTTGGTTGTTTTCCCGGGTGCAGCACTAACTGTGCTTGATTGCTTCACTTTCACTGGCCCGTCAACTTCAAAACCTCCCTTGATATTTGGCAGCAGGCACAGTTCTGACAAAATGGATGAGTACATTCATACGGCTCATTTGACCATCAAGAATTACCATTCCTAGAATGGTTTTCCACTTGATGTCCAATTTAAAGGTCTTTGCACACTGAGTCCGAAATTTTCATATGCGTTTTTTCATATTGGTCATCCTAAAAATTCATCACGCACAGATGTCTTGCACACTGAGTCCGATGCGTATTAATTAATCCGTTGTGGAAAAATTCGCAAAACAGTACAAAATAGTCTTTAAGCAGTGAGGATGATTTTGTTGTCCTTTCTCTTCTTAAAAAAATAAAAAGAAAGATGAAATATTGGGTTCATCTTCTGAGATTGTGTAGAGAATCAAGGAGCTGTGGGATTATCCTGAGCGATTCAGTTTACTACAGGATTTTGATGCATTGGTAGCAATACTAGAGCCACATATTTAAAAGGAGACCACCAATTTCCGTGAACCAAACCAGCATTCATTTTTGGCTTTCGCTTCTACGGTGGCTCTGAATTGTTAAAACACCTCTGAAAATGCTTGCTACGCAAAAAATCGAACCCAATCCAAATTTTTTTATGACGAATGAAAGTTTCGGAGGCAGTGTGTAAACATGATTGACACAACGTGAGGTCGTATTTATTTTTTTAAGGTTCGAAATTTTGGACTCGGTGTGCAATGACCTTAAATCTGGTTCCTCAAGCAAAATCTTCTGATGAGGAATTTAATTGGTACAAAACTTCCAATGAATGATTTAGCAAAAATTATTTACCGTAGTGTCCAGTGTGAGCAACTTCTAGTTCAATCACACTGTAAGCAATGGTGGTTTTGGGGGGGATGTTGATTGACACATTTGTGTCATACTCGACAAAAGGCTTGCTTTTATCATTGACTGACACCTGCGGAGAAACAAGAGACAGATGGGACAGCTTGTATTAGACAGGACCGGACACATCCCCCTGGAATGTTGTTACTGGATGGTGATACACCCAAGACTGTCATCGGACAAGAAGAATGTGTGATCACAAAAGCCAACCTTTATTGTCTTATTGAACCCAAACATTCCAGTGCAGGTACCACCTTCCTGAACGTCCTCTGTGACAGTGCAGGGCTGAGTGGTGACGATTCGCTCCTTCACGAGCGTCAGCACCTCCCTCTGCGACTCCCGTGTCTGCTCGATCAGAGAGTGCTTCAGGTCCAGAACTCTAAAACCACAGCAGAGATTCAAGTGTGACAAGTGTGTCACATGGATTTATTGTCAAAGATGCATTCATCTAGGTGTGGAAGGTGTGTCTCAAGTCTTCATTGTCTAGAACTTTTCACCTGCATCAACACACCTGGATCAACTTAAAAAAAGAAACGGTTGGAGATATATCTATCTTTACATTTCTCCTGTTGGTGTCGTCAAGATGATTTAGACAAATAAGCCAATAAATTTAGACATAAAGAATATTTTTAGGCCACACGTCAAAGTGCATGACCGCTAATTTTATTTAAGGAGTTTTAGATATATGATCAATGACAAATGAGGACATAGAAGACCATGAAAGAAAGAAAAAAATCTTTACATATGTGCAAATCATTTTGAAATGTCTAAAAACAGTGTTCAATAACTGTTGTGTTTCTTCCACATATATACATGAGTCTATTATGGAAGCCTGTTTCCGCCACTGAATAAGAAATTAAAAAAAGGGTAATTGTGACTTTTTACGTCACAGACTTTTTTCTCGCAATTCTAACTTTTTTTTTTTTAGATTTGTGAGATGTAAACTTGCAATCGTAAGAAAACGCCAGAATTGGAAGCTGACTGACGGAAATTGGACTTATAACTTGCAACTGCGAGTTCATATCTCACAATTCTAAGAAAAGAAGTCAGAATTGTGGCTATAAACTCTGAATTGTGAAATGTAAACTCAAAATTGTGAGGGAAAAAAAGGCAGAATTCTGGGTTTATATCTTGCAATTCTGAATATTTCAGAAAAAAACAGATTTGTCAGATCCCAACTCAGAGCTGCAAGGAGAAAATTCAGAATTGTGAGAGAAAAATTCGCAATTACATTTTTTTTTAAATCTCTTGGCAGAAATGGGCTTCCGAGGGCAAACAAAAAACGCAAGGAGGTCTTCATGGAAAAACGGAAATATAACACGAATTTTAAACACAAATAGCACGCCTCATACTTTCATTTCCTTATTTTCATTCACCATTGTCTGTATCTGTCACTACAGGCGAGATTCACTTGTATTTAAGCCACATTCCATATCACAACACTCTCTTATCTGACCAAGCTTGTGAAGACAGTGGCTCTAAACACAATCGTGTGGTCAGGCCCTCACCTAGATTTGGAATCCTGTAAGAGCTTCTGCACATCCACCTCCTCTTTCTTTAGGTTTCCAAACGATGACTGAAGTTTGCTGGAGCCGGCACCCCCCACATTAATGGTCCCCGGCCCAAATTCCGCTGCAGCACTTCCACTTTTGTTATCCACAACTTTGCCATTATAGGTCAAAAAGTCTGATTCAACCACAGCTGTGAACAAAATAATAATGTACATCAGCTCTCCCAAACACATAACACCTTGTTAAACACAAAACCACCTGATTTTAAACAGAGTTGCACACACAAACAATTTGGGGAACAATTTTCACAGAGAAAACATGATACTATAGTACACTTGTAATGTACACCAAATCATAAAAAAACTGTTTGTGCATATAATATTATGAAATAAAAGGACACTTAAGTGTACCTAAAGAGAACATGTTCCTTAACACACTTTAGTACACTTTTAAAGTGCACTTTGTAATAATGTCAAATTAAAAGTTTTATTTTAAGTACATTTTAAATCATCAATGTAATATATTTTGTTGTGCTGTTTTATGTGTTGACTATCATACTAAATAAGTACTTGATTATAAGGTAACACTTTATTTCAAGGTGTCCTTGTTACAGTGTAATTATACATTTAATACTGAGTAATATTATTTACCTACATGTACTTACTATATGGTTAGGACTAGGATTAGGGTTCGGCTTAGGGTTACTTAAATGTAATTATGCATAATTTGTTGTTCTTATAATAGAAAGTATATGTAACGTGTGTAACAAGGACATTAAAATAAAGTGTAACCCTAAACTGCAGCTTCATTATTACAAATGTGTAATTACAAATATATGTAAAAACTTTACATACAAGTCTCAATAAAAATTATATTAAAGTATATTTTAGTTTACCATACATCCATATTTCAAAGACAATAGTAGTATGAAATCACATATAAAGATGTACTTAAGTCCTACTTAAGTGGGTCATAAAAACACTCTTAAAATTCAGCTCAACTGCATTTAATATAAATTTAAACATAAATATATTTCTATTTCATTGCAATTAACATCCGAAAATGTCACATTCTGTTCACACTTAAGGAGATTCTTTTAAAGTGTATTATTTCCACAGTTAATACTGTTTTTTAAATTATGTGTACTTCTTTTTCACAAGGGATATGTCTTTAAAAGTGATAGATTAATAAAAAATTCAAGCTATCACAGACCATATACTTTTCCGCACAGAATGACAGAAAAGCCGCTGTGTACCTGGATTTATGGGATCTCCAACAAGAACATCATTTAGTTTGAAGTCTGATGTTAGGTACTTGGGCTGTTGCCAAAACCAGTAGCAGTTTCTCTTGATGACCAGGGCCAGAGGAGCCAGACCATCCGAGTCATTCAGACGGGACACTGGGATCAGGGAACCGTCGGTGTCGATCTCAGAGACCAGGTTCTTAGTGGCTTTCGCAAACATCTTTCATGCTGACAGGCAGAAAAAACACAAAACTGTCACAAGTGCATTTCATTTCTAAGAAATGTACTCCTGTCACTGTTGTATTGCTTACAAAAAAAAATAAACTACCATAAAGTATCATATTGTCAAGTTATCATAACATAATGCCCAGGGATTCTTTGAAGGACCATGGAATATCACTTCACATTATTACTTTATTTTACAGTGTCATTGTTTTGCATTACATGTAGCCTACTTAATACAGTAATAACAGTAAATTATACATAATGACAAGAAATGAACCTATAGTACAGGTTAATTAATATTACTCAGTACTTAATGCACTGGAAGGACACCTTAAACTAAAATGTAAACAATTAATCATATATAATCATTCAGTACCATAGTATTACACCCAGATGGCATCTCTGTACCACATCTCTCTCATCTAAGCACCTACACTAGAGTTGTGATATACAACAAGCATATTGACTGCGATACATTTATTTGACTCAGTGTATTTGTACAGTAACAACATTATGATGTATGGTTCCGTTGTTGTTAATAGCTAACTCATACCTATACATAATTTAGTATTACACTGACACTGTGACACCGAATAATTCATGTGTCTCAAAAATGCCGAAAGGTAACATTACAATGCAGCGATAGAAGCAATCCTTTCTTAAGTTACTTAAGTAATCCTTTCTTCTCTTCATAACGTAACAATTTTGACAGAAGTGGACTAATTTAATGTTAAAGTAACCAGCTTTGCAGACAACAGAAAACTTGTACATTAAAATCTCGCGCTTACCGTCTCCTGCTCTCGTCGCATCGACTACCAACAACTGAAACAAAGGCGCTGAGCAGTCCGGTGTTTTTGCTTAGTCCCGCCCCCACGAATTTCATTGGCTCACTCCCAGACGAAGAATTTTTCATTTGCTGCACAGGTTGTCAATCAAAGCTTCGGCCTTTTTATCTTTTGAGAGAGGGTGTTGTCGTCCAACAAGTTGTTTACAAGTTGCCACTGAGAGAATTAAATGTTATACTTAAGTTATAATAATTTGATTGAATTGGGTCACAGCAGGTCTTTAACATCTTATCGTTTTATCTAACGCAACCTTGTCCTATATGTCTTTCTGGAAAGCAAATCCCATGAAACTGTGTTTATGTATTTAGTTTTATGTAAAAGAGAGCAGGGCTTTGAGTATCTGGTGTGGCTCACAGTAGGAAGATGCAGTCTGGAGGGAAGAGATAATGTCAGTCTGTCACACTTACTGGTTATGTAAGAGTACTGGTGGAACAAAAACACAAACATTTGAATTACAGCTGATGAATGTGTCTCAGAAATAAATTAATAAATCAGCCAATTAAAAAAAGTCTAAACATGACCTACTGTCCAGTGGGATCAAATCTTCTCTAAGAACATTTCTATAAGGTCAAGACCTTGACACGACCATTCCAAAACATTTGATTTCTTCTGCTTTAACCATTTTGACCACTGGCCAACCTACTTGTGCGTTTTGGGTCACTTTCTGTGGGGTTTCAGTACAACGACGGACATAATGACATTTTCACATGGAATTAAAAGATTAAATTATCCTGGGTTATGTTTCCCAAGAGCATTATTAACCTAAGTAGATAGTATAGGTAGAAAAATGGTGCCATTTGTTCTATAATCGTTTTTAGGCTGCTTTTGGGAAATATAGCCAAGGTCCAGAAGTAGAAAAATCACTCCAAAGCATATACTGCCTTCATTGAACATTACAACTGAGTATTATTATTTTAAAAGTAACACCTCTCATTTAACCCAAAAGTACTGTTTTGACTCATTTGTCCGCAAAACCTTCTTCCAGAAGTCCTATGCCAAACTTAAGACAGGCAGCAATTTCTAACCCCTCCTTTTTAAGAA
The DNA here is from genome assembly GCF_001515645.1 of Sinocyclocheilus grahami. Lineage (NCBI taxonomy): Eukaryota > Metazoa > Chordata > Actinopteri > Cypriniformes > Cyprinidae > Sinocyclocheilus > Sinocyclocheilus grahami. The sequence continues at coordinate 2,411,543 of NW_015505401.1, read as the reverse complement.
ACCCTGGTGAACTTCAAATAAGTGAAGTTTATTTAACTGAAGCATGACACACTTTCAACAACTATAGTGTGAAAACCAGATTTGTATAGTGAAGACCCAGTTTCTTTTTATCCAATTTATTGAAACACCTGACTCCATTTGCCCTTCTTAAATGAACTTTTTTCCCCCAGTAAATATATATTTACTACTGGAACAAAAAATTTTTGTGTATTATTTAATTAAATTCTCTTAAAGCAGCACTATGTAACTTTTGGCGCTCTAGCGGTTAATAAACAGAACTGCACACATCCCGCGGAAGAACATTCTAACCGGAGCTACTTCTTTAAGTTTATGTCTATGGCGATTCACGCCGGTATGTGTTACTCCGCAGCGGTGACGACCCGACCAGGCTACAATAGTCCAAATATAAGTACTTATTATAAGTGTACCGTAGTGATTCGGAATAAGACAAAAACGCGGTTTGGAAGATGAATGTATGATGTACTCGCTCATTATATACATTTAGCAAATGTTGAACACAGAAAAAGTTACATAGTGCTGCTTTAATCTAGTTATAGTATTAGCACCACAATTTTTTCATCTTTTCCTTTTTAACTCCTTTTAAATCAAATGTTTAACTCTATGACTCATAAAACCCAGTGTTGCAATGTTTATGTCAGCAGGAAATATGTTGTGGGTTGTCAAGGTTTTTCCTCAACCATAATAAAAGCCCATAAAAATAAAAAAAAGTCTACACGAATAACAGCTCAGGGATGATGCATTTGCACGCAAACTGATTCATAGCAGTACATTTATAATTTCATCTTCTGTTATGACAGAAAATCCCAGACTACAAATTCTGAAACTTCAGTGCCCCACATTCATTGGCTGAACCAAATGAAAATGTGAATCCCTGCACTCTCAAACTTCACAAATACACTCTTTAATAAAAAAACAGGTTCCAAAAGGGGTTTTGTTTAAAGTGAGACTTTATTGAAGGAAGAGGAAACGCTGCAGTGATCAACACGCAAGTCCCCCAGTCCCCCAACATCATTCGTCGTAGTGCCTAGTGAGATGAGCACAGGTTACAGGTCAAACCGTGTGGAAGAAGCTTTAAAACACTGCCAGGCTCACGTGTGTGATGGTAATGTTCAGTATTGTAGAGCCATCTGTCAGTCTTGTGAATAAGTTAAGATGAATATAAATGTTTCTGAGAACATTTTGTTCATTCAAGTGTCTCAGAGTAAAAGGCGGTTGTAAAATTACAATACTTTGTGACGATACACTGGATTTAATTAAAAGTTTTAGCAAAGTAAATGTATATAATTTAATATAAGGCATTATATGTATTATATTCATATTCTAATATACATCAAATTCCTCGACAGTTTGATTTTAAGAGGTAGACGACGCAGTTTTGTTCTGACAACATACTATATGTCTTTTTTAAGGTGAGGTCACCTGCAGTACTACATTTAGCCAAAAGGGACCACAATCCAACAGTTTTTCTCTTGGTTTCTTGTGCTACTTACAATGCACATAAAAAAAAAAAACAGGTATGAACTGGGCCAGGATTGCATATTTCTCATACTTCCAAAGGATCCATTTGCATAAATGAAACTACAACATAATGTAAGCATATTAAGGCAACTGAACTGTTGGGACATTAAATTATAAATATTAAGGAATGATTTGAAACAATCAGCCACCAGTCTCTCACAGCTTTATCAGTCTCTGCCTCACTTTAAAAGGTGTGTGTTGTCTCTTGAAGCTGTAATGTTGGCCAGAACAGATAAGAGCAGGCAACAGTGAGCACATATGTAGTTGGCTGCCTCGGAGTTACCAGAGGACCGGACAGTCAAGGTTACTGAATCCAGGATCTTTCCTTAACTCCCAGTAAGTGTTGTTGCTCACCCAGGTGTCATCTTTGGACTTCCTGTTGGTGATAAAGCAGAAAATAGTTTTAACAACTAACTGGATTTGGCTGTATAACGTATTTTTCCTAAAAAGACAGTAAGTAGTGTAGTTCGTTCATACTGGAAGAATCGAGGTTGATGTGTCATGTGGTTCTCCTCCAGGACTCTGCGTCTCTCTCGCTGCAGCTGTTCGATTCTCTGCTTCTGCTCCTCCGCAGATTCAACGTTCCCTTCCTCCAATAACCTTCAGACACAAACAGTCTCATATGAAATTCATTTGTCCTTGCATAACATGACTGATGCATTGATGTCATCGTCTGGTGGTCCTGAAGGTTCTGTCCGCTCTCATCAGCTGTGACACATTTATGTCAGAATAACTCCAACTATGTGTGTCAAAATTACTCGTAGCATAGTTTTTCTACAATATCCAAAAGAATTGTCACACTTCAGTATGAGAGTTGTAAAATTACAATAACAAAACTTATAATGGCAACAGCTTAGCTCATCAATATTAATTAGATCATTGTTATTAGTGTGCACTCAAATAACTTCATATTCATGGCATATAATTTTTAATAATCACATTTTAGTTTCTTCTGAGATACTGAAACTTTAGAGTACTAATAACTGTCCAGTTTATTTGGCAGTGGTATCATCTACTGCAATATTGTTAATTAAAACTAACATTAAAACTATTTAAAAAAAATATTTATTGAAAAAAAAAAAGAAATAGACTGAAATATAAATATCAGGTGATAAACAATTTAACGAAAAGTTAAATTAAACTAAAATTACTAAAACTAAAAACTGAAATACAAATAAATTAAAGCTAAAGAGAAATATTTTTAAAAACAGAAAATAATAAAATGATAAAAGCACATAGCAAAATTACCAAAACTTAAACTAAAATTCAAATAAAAATGTAAAAATAAAAGATTACAAATTAGGAAAATCGAAAATTGAAAATGATAAAGCATTAGAAATATTAATAAATACTATTATAGAATACCATTTTTTTTTAATTACCTTGATCTACTGCCCATTGGATATTCTGACTCTAGTTTCACATTATAAACCAAGGTCAAAACAGTTTTTAATATTCAATTTAGTTAGTTTTTTTTTTTTTAAGTTTTCCTAAGTTTTCATTTATTCTATCATTGTTAATTTTAGTTCATTTTTAATTTATTTAGGCCAAAGTTGCACCAACTGGTATCATTTAAAAAATACATTATATTTATCAGCACAGTATAGTGTAATTGCTGTTAGCTGCATTTTCATGTTCAACTTTTTTTTTTTCAATAGTTTAAGTTCAATAAGTTCCAGTTAAGTTTTTATATAAGCTTTCATTGGCAATATAGATGTACGTTTTTACCTCTGGTCGAACCGTAGTCTGGTGTCTGTGGGTGGAAGAAGTGGTTTGGTAAGAGGGTCGAGTTCATTGAGCTCCATAGCAAACTTAGTGAAACCGTAGTACTGCTCATAGTCAGGAGGCATGGGATCTGTCCACATAAACACACACAAATAAAAGCTGATGATAAAATGTTTTTCTGAAATAATAAAGAACTACTAAACACTAGCAACTGTATTGTCTGTGAAATACATCATTCAGCGGGCACCAGAAAAACGAGGCGCATCTAAAAAAGAGGGCAGACTGTGTGTGTGTGTGTGTGTGTGTGTGTGTGTTGGTTCCTACTCGTCCTCCAGATGCAGGTAGCAGAGGGTGGGCTGCCGCAGTACATCCCCTCGTGCCATTTCCCAAACAGCTTATGCACGACTTTCCCTTTGTGATCTGTGACAGCTCCCTCCACCTCGTTCATGCTGGAGTTCCAGTACTTTGCCTATGAAGGACACAGACACATTTGATCAGAGCACCTCCAAACAAAGAAGTGTGTACATATTTAAATCAGACCACCTGGGTTAATTATACTGATACTAAACAAATGACAGAAAACACAGAATGAATTCACCATCAAGGTATCACTAATGTGGCGTTATAATGAACCGTGACATTTAACAGCAAGGTCAGATGTAGGAGATCTCCAGCAGATGTCATACTTGAGTCAGACGGGAGGGGAATGAACCATGAATAATCATCTGACTTTTGTAGAATCTCATTCTGTCCCGTTTCTTGTTTTAATCTTGCTCTCCTTTGCCCTAATTGATCTCCTGTCTGATCTTTTTCAGTCTTTTCTTCACCCCTCAGTAAAGCCTGACCTGTTGTCCTTGAAGTCTGCTAGAAGTCTTTGAAGACCTCAGTGTCTGAGTTCAATTATCTCAACTGTGCCTCACAGATGCTAAAAAATGTGGCGCTCTCTAAAAGGCCAGGAAGAGTTGACTGACACGTTTTAGGTCACGTGTGATGGTGAAACGTGGCAGGTTTGAATCACAATAGCAACCAATACATTTGTGTAAATAAACCTTAAGAATATATAAAAAAAAAAATTCTCAGAATGGACCAAAAGCAGAGGCAGCTGACCTTGATGAAGGTGACTTTACACTGGCATTTTTCACTGTTGGAGTTTTTGATGGAGATTTCTCCGTAGTGCTCGATCCAGCGCTGCCCACTCAGAATGTTGTGAATACATGACGTCACTTTATTCCATTCATAGTGATCTCCAAAGCTGAAGGTGAGAGGAAAGTATGAGTGTACATACATATTTACTAGTACCAGGCCAATATTTTGTCATTCTGAGATTACTGGATGATAGTTAACTTCTGTATGTCTATAAATAAAGCCCTTTTTTTAAATAGTGGATTTTAAGTAAACATTATATAAAATAATTGTTCAAATAATAGCAGCAATTTTTGTATTGTATTTATATTGTATTTATATTTAGGATATTTATCCTACTACTTAAAAGTTTTGGGTCAGTAAAATTGTTTTTAAAAGTAATGTACCCTTTTATTCAGCAGAGATGCAATCAAAAAATGAAAACAAAGGTGTTTACACTGTTACACCTAAATTTCTATTTGAAATAAATGCTGAACTTTCTATCAAAAACATGTTTTTTAAAAGCAACAAATCGACATATTAAAATGATTTCGGAAGGATCATGTGACACTGAAAACTGGAGTAATGATGCTGAAAATTCAGCTTTGCCACCACAGGAATAACTTACATTTTAAAATATATTAAAATAGAAAACAGCCATTTTAAATTGTAATAATATTTGACAACATTACTGTATTTACTACATGTTTTTGATCCAATTCCAGCCTTGGGAACCCCAACACGAACTGGCGGAGTCTAAGATAACCCAGAATATTTTGCATTAATGACCAGCTGACTGTATGTTTTCCTCTTTTATGGCTACTTCTAAATAAATAAACAGGAATGAAGTGTTGATTTGAGTGAACTTATTTTATTATGCGAGAAAGAAGAGAGCTTGGAGTGATACGAGAGGCATGAAACCATTTAAGAATCAGATCCCCGGGACAACAAACGTCAATTATACAGTTCAGAAGTCATTATACAAAGGTTATTAGAACACAGAATGCTATAATCGGCCAATCAGAATGAAGTATTCCAGAGAGCTGTGAAATATATCAGCTTTATAGTGCGCACATCATCATCAGCTGGCCTACTCTAGATCTTGGCACCATTTACTGAAAAACCCATTTAGCCTCCACTAATATTCATTTTATGGTATTTACTGTTCAGACCCCAAGTACTTGTTGCAGACCAATTTCCAAAACAAAACAACAGTACATCACCAAAACTATATAAACACATTGTAACTTTTAAATTATAAGCTGAATTTGGTGGAGGACACTGAGCTCCATTCACAGGATCCCCATACAGTGGAAGCGCCACAACCCACTCGGCACAGACAGTCCGTCATCATATGTCATTACAATGTGTGCTGTTGAGTAACTGGCTGCTGTTGTCACTAACAACTTCAACACCTCGCTGCCCCAGTCTGCCGTTTCCAGGAAAGATAACAGCTTCAATGCTTGGGGTGAACAAGGACACTGACAACATCAACCACAGCTGCTGCTATAATTTGGACAATGCCATCATTCAAGATACAAATTACCCAGACTACAATCTGTTCTCACTTGGTTTAGCCAAAACACCACCAATACATCACCGTTTCTGACAGGTAACATGTATTCAAAACTGTCAAAAATACTTTTAATAAAAAATTCTATAAAATATTATAGAGTTTGGCATAAATAGAAAAATATATATTAATTTTAATTCAGTATATTCATTCATTCACACATGGAGTTTTACTATTGTACTAATTTACATGACTTTTCCAGGTCTAGAAATCATACTTTTTAAATGAGGTTTCCTCATATCTCCAGGTTTACAACACAGTTGTTGAGGGGGTGAATTAAGAAATATATATACATAACTTTTAGCTTAGTTTTTGTTTTGTCTTATTATAAATCCCTTTAAGTCATCGCCCCTAATTGGCCCCAGTTCTCGGTTTAAAGCTGCAGTCCGTAACTTTTTTTGGTTAAGAATTATCCGAAATCAATATTTGAGCAAGTACATAACCAGACAGTGTTCAAAACTATCGCCTTACTTTAGCCCGATTCACAACGGTCAGTTTATAATAATGTTTTCTAATTTGAGTGGTACAGGTAGGTTTTCGCGGGAAATACCGAGCATGCTGCTGTGTCATTACGTCACGTCTGTAAACATAAAGAAGTTGTCCCGGCTACTAGTCTATCGCATGTGAGGATGCTGCAGGTGGCCGATCGTTTATAGCATTTTCTCACAGCAGCTGGAATAATTAAATGTATCATTTTGATGGCGGATTGTAATCCAGAAAGGATTATGTGTTTATGAAACACATGGGAATGAAATGAAATTATATTCCAGTTTTAAATGTGCTTCTGATTACAGATAGCCTGAGATTACAAAGATTTGTATTTTAAAGACAACCAGTTCGAAGGGAGCATAATTTGCTTTTTTGGGTTAAAATAATTTATTAATATGAAATTCGAGTGGTATGACAATTAGAGATTAGACTGTACAGAAATTGAAATCTACTCTCTTATACACACTATACTCATAGTCACACAATGCTGCTGTTGTTAACATTAACAATTTGAGAATAAAGTATAACAATAATAATAATTTGCACGGTTTGATGTGATATGAGCTAATTTAGATTAAATCACAATTGGTAGCGCAATTTATTGTAATGCTTTTTTCCTCAGTTGGTCAGAACAAACATGGCAGACTTGTTACTTACGGCAAAACTTACGGACTGTAAGCTTTAATAGCCACTTTAAACCTATGAGCAAATTACCACTACTTTTTATCCACACTTTGTAGTATATAGTGAATATTGTTGTCAGTTTTGGGGTCAAGTGTTATAATTGTTTTTTTGTTTTGTTTAAAAACTCAAATCAATATTATATGCCCACTTATTTACTTACACTGTAAACAGACACACACTGTAATAAGGGGTGTAATGTAATGTCATCCGGTCATAAGCACAAAATAAACTCCCTCTGGGTAATACAAGATCCCCTGTTCTGATCACCCTCTTTAATTTGAGTTTTCACTGACATATGTATTTTATATGTGATATAATATAAACTAATTATGTGAAATGAGACATATCCAACATTTCTTTAACAGTTAATTGAACCGTTGTGTCACAATAATCAATTTGTAGTAAATATGTATTTATGAACAAACAGCCACAAATAACTGTTACTGAGTTCTTTTTAAATGTATTATAAGCATATAGTGCTAATATGTGGAATACATTAAAATGAACTAATTTGATATAGATGAGCAGTGATTTGTCACCGCATGTTACTCGCCTGCAATATAAACATGGTGTAACTGTCGAACACTAAAAAACTTGAAACATGAGGAGACTTGCATTCTCTGATACACTCACATGATCCAAAAAGACACTACAGTTGCACTGTAAAAAAAACTTAACCCCCACAATGTCTGTCAATTTACTTTCTGCATCCTGTGCATAAACATCAATATTTAAACACACACACACACAGGTAACCAGACATGTATTGTACAGACAACATATTAGAATTCAAATACATTTTAATAAATATTTATAATATTTATGTAATTATTTAATATTTAATGAATCATGTTAATGTGTAAAGGCTTTTTGTAAAAAGTTTTTTCCTCATTTAAAAAAAGGAGTTATCAGAAATTTTCTAATTATTTTGGATGATTCATTATTTTACAGAAACAATATAAATGTTGAATGATTTATTGCGTGTCACTTTCTTTTTTTGTAGGATTTTTAGAAAGTGCAGTCAATAGTAATGCAACTAATTTGTAACAATCTGACCATTTTAGAAAAGTTATCTGCAGAGTTGTATAATTAATGTTTGTGTAAATTAATTTGCCATCTGGCTGTAAAATTCCACTGCAGTAGTTATATTCTGCAGTAAGAACATTAAACCTTAGAGCTTGAGATGTTTTAACACCTGAGACATGGCTTGAGCCAAAAAGAGCAGACCGGCCTGTGTGTGAATTTAATAAACAGACAAAAATGAAGAACTCACCCAGGGAGAACCACGTGAGTAGTTCCTACAGGTACAATCTCCATGGACTTTCCCCAAAACTTATTCCTCCACCTCACGTCTAAAATCAGTCACGCATAACACACTCAGCTTCATATCTACAGACAACATAGGCTTATTTGTACTGACACAATAAGACTGGTATTATTAGTGTGCTGTTACCTTGCCAAAAGATGAAGTCTTTAGATTCGGCATGACATGCAGAAATGGGGGGGTGATGGCTGACCTGGAGGATGAAAGCAGAGCAGCTGTGAGAGCCGTACACGCATTCACAAACCTGCTCACAATTACAGCTTACAGAGAGCATCCTACCTGCTCCGCCACAAAACCAAAGCCTTTGTCTGGACGATCACACTCGTAGGTCTCACCCAACACTGGATTAAAGGGTTTTCCTTCAGCTCTGTAGTAACTTGAAGCATAGCCGGACACAGCAAATGTAGCGATGTACACCTACAAACAGAACACAGCACATTTAGTTAGTTATGTATGTTGTCCATTTCATGATACTCTTTATTAAAGGGCTAGTTAGTTAACCAAAAAATTTAAACCTGCTGAAAATTGGTCACACTCAGGCCATTCAAGACGTACAGTAAAAAAATAGTTTCTACATCAGAACAGATTGGGGGAAATTTAGCACCAATGGATCCTCTGCAGTGAATGGGTGCCGTCAGAACGAGAGATCAAAAAGCTGATAAAAACATCACAATAATCTCCAGTCCATCAACTAACATCCAGTCCAGTCCATCAACTAACATCTTGTAAAGTGAAAAGCTGTATGGTTATAAAAGAAACATCCATCATTAAGGCTTTTTAACTTGAAAACGTCACTTCTGGCCAAAATACGAGTCCAGAATGCATAATAAAGCTTCCTCCAGTAAAAATGTCCATGCCGTGTTGTCCTGTCACAACAAAAAAATCAATCAATGTATTTGTTTAGGACTGTTTTGGACTGGTTTCACTTGTAAACAATGCTTGATCCCTGCATATTTCTTTCCAGATTCAGATGAGATGACTGGAAATAAACAATATTACGCCTAGAGGACTTTAGCCGGAAGTAACAGTTTGAAGTTAAAAATGTGTTAACGATGAATTTGTTTATTACAAACACACAGCTTTTCGCTTTACAAGACGTTAATTGGTGGACTGGAGTCGTGTGGATTACTTGTGGATTGTTTTGATGCTTTTATCAGCTGTTTGGACTCTCATTCTGACGGCACCCATTCACTGTAAAGGATCCACTGGTGAGCGATTGATGTAATGCTAAATTTCTCCAATTCTGTTCTGATGAAGAAACAAACTCGTTCACACTTTAAACTGCCTGAAGGTGAGTACATGTTAAACTTCATTTTTGGGTGAACTATTCTTTTAAGAACTTATTGAAATGACATTGTTTCTTATCTGTCTGGCAGGTAAAATTGAATTCACAACCTATTTTATTTTCAGAATATGGCGTGAAACAAAACATATAGTCTGGACTTGTTTTTCATCTATTGGGAACTGATTGGAATAGCTAAAGTCAGTGTTTTAGACTTTAATGTGACTTTGCATTTGTTTATGGAGGACGAGTCCTCTTCTGGAACACCTCCAGAACCCAGGAGACTTTTTGACATGCATATAAAAGCTGAAAGTCATATTTAAAAAATAATAATAATAATAATAATTAAAAAATATCCCAATGGTAATGCTACTTTTTCAAACCTGTCATTATGTGCTATTATTGCTGTAACCGTTGTTATATTAATGTTAACTGCCAATAAATTACTGTGATAACCAAGGAGCTCTAGTACACCTCATTTTTTTATTCAGTAGCAGAAATATTTTCTTTAGCCAATCAACTGAGGGAAAATGTGGCCTATCTGACATCAGCTAAGATTGAAAGTCATTTCAGAGGAGGAGAAATGTATTTACTTTTATATAAGACAAATTATTCTATGAAATTACAGACCAAGACCAAGAATGTGCATTAAGTAAACAGATCAGTTATCACGTTGACTTGAAATTCCAGCTGTCTTTGTCTCTTGTGATTAAGCCACTAAGCTACTGACCTAGACATTAGTTAGCCATGCAAATTCGAAAGCTGAAGCTATTATTTAAACTGAGAGAGAAGATTGCTTTTTTCCTCAAGAGACTAAGAACAATGATGGGTACTCAGAGTGTCACAGGATACAGTATAGTGCAGCTGACTAAAGCACATTTCCAAGCAGGGAGAATGATTTCTGAACAATAATCATGCTCTCATGAGTAACAGTGGATCCCAAGATGATGAGCCTGGATCAGACAGGCTTTCAAAAGAATCCCTCTACTCCTAGACAATCACATCAGGCTAATCAAATCTAATGCAATGTGACATCACAAGTCAGACTATGGATGTGTGTGTGTTTGTGAATTTTACAATATTAATAACAAACAATATAATATACAATGTAATGATAATACACCATAAATATAAAATTACTGTGATATAATACTGTATTATGGTATATTATTGTAACATAATGATTGTGATCAAATGCTAACTTGAAGTCAGACTATGAATGTGTGAATATTACAATATTAACAGTAAATAATACATCCAGTACTCAAATTATATAGAAGCATAAAAATAAAACACATTGTTTTGATATAATATAGTATCATAATATTTTGTTATATATAATTTTATGTTTCTTGAATATTATATTAGTGTAACATATGATTTCCGCAATGTGGAAAATGCAGACGGAATTCGGAATTTACAGTTTAAGGCGGAATGTCATGGAATTTGCCAAATTTTGGATGGATACATCAAAAGTATCATGATCTGACTCCCCACATGATTGTAAAGTGCTTTGGGTGTACAAAAATACACACTAAAAGCACAATATAAATGCATCATTCATTCAAAAGTAGGTCAGTACACTTAAATCAAAATGTGATTTGGACTAATACCTGCGAATATTAATCAGAAAAATAAATTTTAAATATGAATCCTGCATGTTCTTCGTGTCTTTGTGAATGAATGGTGCAAATGCACGTTTTCGTTTATATACATGTTTTTATTGTGTTTTCAGCATCTGCCACCTCAATATATGAGTATATGAACATATGAACAAAATCTGTAGAACTGATCTGAGTCACTTCATGAGCAATTTACCATTTCTTTTGAGTAAAACTATCGTCATATCATATACAAACAGAAACCTAAAAGACTTCACAGCAACCTGTCAAAATAAAAGTTCAGTTTAACTTGAAGAAACCGTGACAGAAATATTACTTAATGATTGCACTACTGCTAATAATAAAATGATTGAAACATTATTTTTAAAGGAATATTTACCAGAAACATTATTTACCGGAATTTATTTAGCAGAAAAATTAAACATTTTATAGGGCCTTAAAAATATAATTTTAGTTAAACTTTTCATAAATTGCTATTTTATATATTATAAGTTTCATGATTTCAATTAATTAGACATGTTTTTGATGAATATAATTTAATTTAATCATTAAAACAGAGTCTTGAAAAATTAGGAAAATAAGGGAATTGAGAAAAATTAAAACAGAAAAAAATTGAATTTGGGAAAAAACCTGAATTTCACAGTATCCTACATAATAGGGATTTATATTGAACATGACAATATTATTAGACTATTAATATGCAATAAGGATGAGATCTCACCTTCATGAGATATTTTAAGGAAGTGCTTTTAAACCTGAGAGAATTTCTATTTTGGCCCTATTTGACAGTAGTTTTTATGCTTGTATTATGCTTTATTATCTCTTCCTCAGTGATGTTTCGTTACATTAGCTTTGTATGGACACGCAAATGTGAGCATAAAGCAAAACCAGAATGCTTTGCATTCACAAATGACAGTGAGAATGCCTCTTGAGAATTCATATTTGCACCAAAAATGTCTAGCGTTCACTATTTGGATGGCAACATTTCTTTTTATTTATGGGATTAGCTCAAATAATAATGCAAGTTTATGCGTGTTTTTGAATCCAAACACTTTACATATACAAATAGGTTTGCGCAATTATGTGTGTGACCTCTTCCTACCATGCGCTCAAACGGGTCCTGTGTGTGTGCAGCCTTGTCCAGCAGTTCGCTGTACTCCAGTTCCTCACACAGTCTCTGCAGTGTGTTGAGCGGCTCGTTGAGTTGAACAGGCATGGCTACTTTAGACAGATCCTTCCCGATGTTGTTCTTCAGGATGTTCCACAGGCTGATGTTGCTGGTATTGGGACTGGGGGAGGGAAGACAAGACCGCCGCTGTTCCTGAGAACCACCGTTCTCTACACAAGCCGAAAAAGAAAAACACAGTTCAGGAGCCTGATCTCCAGAAAGGTCTTAGGAAGTTTCAGTTCAGGCATGTTAAAATTGCTTGTCAGTGCTTTTTCTGAACACACAAAATCCCTCAAACAGCTATAAAACAGCTGTCAAATGTAGACCGTAAGAGATTCCCACTGAATCTTTGAAATAATACTGGAATGACAGTGAAAATGAAAGGAAAAATGTGGCATACCCACCTGTATTGAGTCTCTCATTCTCCACCTCGTTGCTGAAGTTCTCCATAGACACGTTGTCACTGATGTCACTGATATATGAGTCATCTTCCGAAGGCTAGAAGGAAACCACACATCATCATTACAGGTGTTTGGCTCTTTGACAATATAAAATGTATCACAGACCACCTAGCAGCTGAAAATCATCAACATGTGCATCTCTCTGCACTCTTTAATAAACCACATGATCAAAATCATGTTTTTGGGTCCATCACTCCAATGGAAAAAAATGAAGAACGTTTTTTTGTGGTACATATTCTTACAGAAGCCTAATTCTGCATGAGGTATTTTTAGAGAGAAGCAATTATCTCAATTTTCAAATTACTTCTGCTACAGGAGACGCTTGAGCAGGTCGGCCTCAATGTGAGGCAGAAATGAAGTTAGAGTGAGAAAGCAGGGATGGCAGGCAAGCTGTGGAATGTCATGCGTAGCACTTATTACATGTTTAATATAATTAGGCCTTTCCTCTGTCTCCTAATAGGGTTTGGTTCAATGTCTGCCTGAGGTGAAGGAGAAAGCAGAGGCAGCTGGTCTTCTGAGGAGGTGCAGTAAATCTATTGGACGATTTGGTAGAGCTAGGCAAATATGTCAGTCTGTGGAGCGGAGTTTGAAAAACCTGACACTATACTATAGACCACTATAGCCAAACTAGGGTATGACTCATTTTGGTCACTTTTGGTGCCCATCTGTACCCCTACTGCATTGACACTCAGAGCAGCACATTTATGGGACTGACAGAAAAGATGGGATTTCATTCTCACCTCATTTTCTGAAGAGCTAGCTGACAGCAGCACTTCCTGCGCATCAAAGAACTCCGATAGAGACTCTGTAATGGAAGCTCTGCTCTCATTAGACACCTGGTGGACAAGAGGACGGGAGTCTTGCTTCTGTATGAAGAAAAATCATGGTTTCAAGTCACAGAGCCGAATGGGTGAATAGCAAAAAGAAAAAATGTGTATATAGCTAATTATAGAATTATTTATATAATGCCTATTTTTTTAACCATTCCATTTTTTTCAATATTTTCATAACAATTAAGCACACTATTCATTGTCTCATTACTGTAACATGCGGAAAATACTCCTAACTAATGTAATACAGAACTTAGTAATCCAGTCAAGTTACATTGTTTTTAAGTTAAAATTAGAATAAATTAACCCTCCTACTGCATTCAATTCAGTTTAGACCCAGAAGAACATTGCAAATGGGTTAAGAAAATCGAAATATAATGGGTTAAGAATATCAAAATATAATTTATATATATATATATACACACAGTCATGGCCAAAAGTTTTGGCAGTGACATAAATTTTGTGTTTTGCAAAGTTTGCTGCTTCAGTATTTGTAGATTATTTTTCCACGTTTCTATGGTATACTGAAAAACAATGATAAGCATATCATAAGCTTTAAAGGCTTTTATTGGCAAAAATATAATGAGTCAATATTTACAGTGTTGACCCTTGTTCTTCATAACCTCTGCAATTCGCTTTGGCATGCTGGATATTAGCTTCTGGGCCAAATCCTGACTGATGGTGATCCATTCTTGCCTAGTTGATCACAATTCGTGGGCTTCTGCTTGTCTACTCGCCTTTTGAGGACTGACCACGTGTTCTCTATGAGATTGAGATCCGGGGAGTTGCCTGGCCACGGATCCCAAATTTCAATGTAATATAGCTTCTGGGCCAAATCCTGACTGATGGTGATCCATTCTTGCCTAGTTGATCACAATTCGTGGGCTTCTGCTTGTCTACTCGCCTTTTGAGGACTGACCACGTGTTCTCTATGAGATTGAGATCCGGGGAGTTGCCTGGCCACGGATCCCAAATTTCAATGTAATAATCTTGGAGCCACTTCTTTATCACTCTTGCTTTGTGACATGGTGCTCCATCATGCTGGAAAATGCATGGATCATCACCAAACTGCTCATGGATCGTTGGAAGAAGTCACCCTTGCAGGACGTTTTGATACCATTCTTCATTCATGGCAGTGTTTTTGGGAAAAATTATGAGAGAGCCATCTCCCTTGGATGAAAAGCAACACCACACATGGATGGTCTCAGGATGCTTCACTGTTGGCACAACACAGGACTCATGGTAGCATTCACCTTTTCTTCTCCGAACAATCGATTTTCCAGATGTCCCAAACAGTCGGAAGGGAGCTTCATCAAAGAAAATAACTTTGCACCAGTCTTCTGCTGTCCAATCCTTACTTCCTGCAGAATTTCTGTCCTTGATGTTTTTCTTAGAGAGAAGTAGCTTTTTTGCTGCCCTTCTTGACACCAGGCCGTTGTCCAAAAGTCTTGGCCTCACTGTGCGTGCAGATGTGACACTGAAGACTGTGGCTGCTGAACATTCAGCTTTGCGTCACAAGAATAAAGTACATTTTAAAATATATTAAAATAGAAAAAAGGTTTTAAATTGTAATAATATTTCACAATATTAGTGTTTTTGCTTTGGTGAATATAAGAGATGTCCTTCAAAAACATTAACAAAATCTTAAAGACCCAAAACTGCAATATTCTTTGTTGCAATTTCCTTGTATGTGAGGCCATTTTGATGCAAAGCGATGATGGCTGCATGTGTTTCTTTGGAGGTAACCACTGCTAACAAGAACACAATGATTGGAAGCGTTTCTTCCCTCCTTTTATAGCAATCAGTCCGCTCTTAAAATCTATTTAGTATGATAGTGATTTCACCTGACTAGTACTCATTCACACTTTCACATTTGCTGCTAATATGATTAGTCAATTAATGTTAGCTGTCATTTTGTCAGGATCAAAAAAACAGTTAAATGTGTTTTTTTGTGAAAAGTAATTTTTTGGCCAATGAGACTTTTAGCAATTATTTAAAATGCACCTGATCACTCTACACAATAATCTAGAAACAATGTGAATGAACA
>NW_015505401.1:2381508-2387308 GCF_001515645.1 Sinocyclocheilus grahami | reverse complement strand
CTTGCTTTGTGACATGGTGCTCCATCATGCTGGAAAATGCATGGATCATCACCAAACTGCTCATGGATCGTTGGAAGAAGTCACCCTTGCAGGACGTTTTGATACCATTCTTCATTCATGGCAGTGTTTTTGGGCAGAATTATGAGAGAGCCCTCTCCCTTGGTTGAAAAGCAACCCCACACTCTCAGGATCTCAGGATGCTTCACTGTTGGCACAACACAGGACTCATGGTAGCGTTCACCTTTTCTTCTCCGAAAAATAAGATGTCCCAGAATTTCTGTCCTTGATGTTTTTCTTAGAGAGAAGTAGCTTTTTTGCTGCCCTTCTTGACACCACGCCGTTGTCCAAAAGTCTTGGCCTCACTGTGCGTGCAGATGCTCTCACACCAACCTGCTGCCATTCCTGAGCAAGCTCTGCACTGGTGTTGACACGATTCCGTAGCTGACTCCTCAGAGGAGACGGTCCTGGCTCTTGCTGGACACTCTGGGACATCCTAAAGACTTCTTCACTGCAGTCGACCCCCTCTCCCCCCTATCAGATAATCTGGTAAATGGTTCTTTCAGGTGCAATATTCTTTGTAGCAATTTCCTTGCATGTGAGGCCATTTTTGATGCAAAGCGATGATGGCTGCACGTGTTTCTTTGGAGGTAACCACTGCTAACAAGAACACAATGATTGGAAGCGTTTCTTCCCTCCTTTTATAGCAATCAGTCCGCTCTTAAAATCTATTTAGTATGATAGTGATTTCACCTGACTAGTACTCATTCACACTTTAAAATATGCTGCTGAAATGATTAGTCAATTAATGTTAGTTGGTCATTTTTGTGTCAGGATCAAAAAACAGTGAAATGTAGTTTTTTGTCAAAAGTAATTTTTTTGGCCAATGAAGCTTTTATCAATTATTAAAAATGCATCTGATCACTCTACATAATAATCTAGAAACAATGTGAATGAACACCACAACAGCTTAAGCAGCAAACTTTGCAAAATATATATATATATACACACACACACACACACACGTGTATATGTATATAGGGTAAATTTTACTAACAGCTTGCGCCAGCGTAAACCGTGTTTTGCCGTTATAGTACTGTCAGGATTTACTAAAGACGCACAGTGAAGAATTAGCATTGAAAAGGCCTGACATAACATGCATATGCAATATCCTTTCAGACGCAAAATTTATGGGAGGAGAGTATTCAAATGAATCACGCAATGCATTTTACTAATGTTTGCGCTCGTCAAATTACTGGTATTTGCGCCATTATTTAACACCCCAAAAAAGCATGTTTTAAACTATTTTGCGCTTGAAATGGCTGCAATTTGTTGCTAGGAGGAGGCACCGCAGAGTTGAGAGAGCGCGTGGTAGAAGGGAGAGGATTTTTTTCCACACATATTAATTTATTTTGAATGCCTGTTTATCTGTAATGAGACAGCACATTATCAGACCAAATTGTTTGCCAAGCCATGTTATTTTTAATTTGCTTCAGGAAATAAAAAAACGACTTAGAACCCTCAACTAGGTTTTGCAACTTCTAGCATTTTCTGGGCTCTGGTTCTTTTCAACGTACTATGGCTTCTTTATTTCTTTATTATTTACTTGCAACTGCTCTAATTTGCTCTGCGCTTGGTATATTGCGTTGGTCGTTATGTAAATGAGATATTGCGTATGTGTTCTTTAATTTGTGCGTTGCTAGTAAATCACCCGCAGAAATTTCTCCTCCCATCGGCACTCTTTTGGAATTGCGCTCACGCTAATTTGCCCCGTTTAGTAAAACTGGCCCATAGTATATATATATATATATATATATGTGTGTATGAAGAGTTCAGATGCAAAAGCCTCTAAGTGCCATCTGAAATTTTCATCTAAAATGATAATTTTTGTCAGGCTCCTATATTTCTGTTCATTTATTTCACATCAATGGCATAGAAAAGGACCTATTCATTGCCATTAAAGTAAAATTACTGAACCTAAACATAGGAGCATATATAAACATATAAACATATATATAATATTTTATGTACATTGCAATACTTAGCCAACTTTTACCCGGGTATCAACTGAGGCTTTACACATGATATTATGTATACTTTTTTTTAATCTATAAATTAGACTTGTCTAAAAAAATATTTTGTAATATATATTTAGGCTCTTTCCCATATCACACACTTTTAACATGGTAAACATGAATATACATGCATAAATAAACTATAAACAGATAAAAGATTTAACAAATAAACGAACTACAGTCCAAAGTGAATGTATTAATGAAATGGTAATAACACAGTTATAATCAATGCATAAAAATGTTTGCACAGCCACTAATTAATGAAAAGGTATTGATCAGATATGTTTTAAATATGGTTTTAGCCGAAAATAAGCTGAAGTTCCACTGGGTTAAAATGACCCGCGAATTGTAAGAGTAGGATTTGAATAAATTATGAGTGAATTATTAAATACCACCATTATTTTTTTAGAGTGAGAGTGATGAGAATGAGATTTTTCAACAGTTATGAGAGTTATGATTTTTATACAGTGGGCTACAGAGATCTGTTATGTGTGCCTAATTGTCATGAAAATCCTAATGGAAAAAATATCATTGGTCTTAAAAGAGGCTTCATTTTCATTACACGCTACATAAATTCTTATTTGTTTCGTATAATTTTGAGATGAAATTTGTCCCAGATAATTCTTGGCAGCTTTCATGAGATTCACCTCATTAGCTCACATACGAAGCAAACAGGATACAAGTTCCCAACAGAAGATTAAAACAAAAATGCAGAGTGAGGGAGAATATTTCTAATCAGCACAAGACTAAGTTAAAAAAACAAAATGGGCACAAACTGTTTCTTTTTAATCATGACTTGTTATGAAGCAGTCAGACAAAAAGGAAAGATGAGTTGGTAGAGCTTTGCAAGCTAATTAGCGTAAAAGCATTATGTTGACTAGAATGTCAATTAGGGAAGATGGTTATTGACATAGCAATTCCACAGGAACATAACGCTAATAGCATGTGAAGCGTGGTGTGCTGTATATAAGGTTGTTAATGAGCGTGCAAGTGGGTTTGGGCATAAACTATCCAGAGACATGATTAACTGGCACTACTGAGTCTGACTCAGCCTCTCCATAGAGTATCTGTGGATTCAATTAGCATAAATCAACTTAAGCCTTGGGTTTTATCCCGAGGTAACAAAAACTATTCAGTTGACAAATCTTACACTAATTCTTTCAACAATAATGAAACCTCTACTTGTGAATAATGAGCAATGATGACTAATGAAAAGTATGGTTGGTGGCAGCTATAGAAATGGTCTGGTCTTGACAATGGCACTAATGATAGTACATTTCCCAGACCCACCTGCAGGGGGCCAGGGCTGAGGTTTATATGGACAGAGGGCTCAGAGATGTGCGACTCAGTGTGAATCTTGCACAGACGCTCTCGCAGCTCAGCGTTCTGTGTTACAGCCTGCAAAAGCAACCAGCAGATACTCACATGGCTTCCACATAGAGATCCTAACTATCAGACATACCGTGAACAATGAAAAGAAAACAGGTCATTATTTATTTACCCTCATCTATTTCAAAGGCATATATAGTGACTACAACTAAGCAAAGACAATAACTCTTAGGTGCCATTCATGCAGAACATGTTTTTCAATTCAATCGCGCTACTTTTCCATTGTTTTTCTATGTAAATGTGCTAGACAGACGTCTTTGACCTCTGCATTTGCGTCTTTTGCAGCGTTTTTTGCACGACACTGTGTTCTAAAATTGTGGTGCTCAAGATTTTTAAAAACGCGTTTTGAGACTTTACGTTCTTCCCCCATTCCACTGCCCATGTCTATGTGTGAATGGCCCCGTATTTGAAATAAATCGGAAATACATTCTCAAATCTTGCACTTATTCAAATGTGCAGTGTGAAGATATGTTGCAACAGTTTTGATGATTAAATGGTTTTCATTCTTTAGTTTTTCATAATTGATAACTGCCAAGTTTGAATTAGGGGTGTCAATTATATCGGTACTGACAATAACTGTGATAGTTAAAAAACGAAATACTAATATCCTGTCAATATTATACATACGATAATATTGTAAATAATTCAGCACCAGTAATGATTTGGCTGACACTCCAATATAGTAGCTTATCATAGAACTGAAAAAGAAGTCGAGGCAGTGTGTAGCTACTACTACTGCACAAAATCACGTTAGATGACAGGCAAAAGTGAACATGGGCCAAACAAATGGAAAATTTATATTGATACACTGTAATAAAATTATATGATCAACAAGTTATGGCAACATGTTTTTGCATTACTTTAATTTAACCAATCTCAACTTTATTTGTTATACAAGATTCAACCCGTATTTTTTAGTCTGTTTAATATATTTTAAGTTGAAATTACTTGTACAGCCATTTTGATTATACTTAATTAACTGAATTAGCAACTGAAATTAAGTTTTAGTAGGTAGAACTTTTTTACAGTGTATTGCGATAATATAGTGATTTTTTATTATTATTGTGAACATTGTGAATTCTTTTGGCCACAATAAATGCGTAGTGTAAATCTGATAACGTGACAGCCCTAATTTGAATACGCAAAAGTGAATCTGAGATTTAAAGGGGTCATATGATGCTATTTCAAGTTTTCCTTTCTCTTTGGAGTGTTACAAGCTGATTGTGCATAGATAAGATCCCTGAAGTTGCAAAGACTAAAGTCTCAAAACCAAAGAGATATTCTTTATAAAAGTTAAGACTGGTCCACGCCCTCCTAAAATGCCTCATTCAAACACGCCCCCACATGTCTACGTCATGATGTGGTAGGGCTGGACAATAATTCAATATCAATATGTATCGCGATATAATTTTTTTCAATAACGGTGATATGATTTTTAAACACATTTCCAATATTTCGATATACATTACCAGTTTCCCATACGTTTTTTTATTTGTGCCGTTTGACTTCGTTGAATAAACATGAGCACTGCACGTTTCAAAATCATAACACGGCGCGGGTGTTTTATATGAATGTATCTCTGAAGGGAATTGACTGTCTTCAGAAAAGTTTCGATGGCATTTTCATTTGATCTGATAAAGAAGCATTCATGAGCGGAGCTGCTTTGATTACAGCCATTACTGGAGAAACCGCTAGTTTTATCACTCTAAACGTGCCTCCTGCTGGCAGAGAATGAGTTTTAATTTTAAATAAGCCCGTCTCCAGCAACATTTCCAGTTTTTGTTGTTGTTCAATTTTTTTGTTTTCTGCAGCGACTCGGAGCACTTTTCATACCCTTTTTTTCTGGCTGAAGCATATTTGTTTCAATATATAAGAATAATCAGCCAACACTACCAGTCAAAAGATTTTTTATGTTTTTTATTTTTAAAGAATTATCTTCTGCTCACCAAGGCTGCATTTATTTGATCCAAAGTACAGCAAAAACAGTAAAATGTTGAAATATTTTTACTATTTAAAATTGCTTTCTATTTGAATAGATTTTAAAATGTAATTTATTCCTGTGATCATACATAGGTAAAATTTCAGCATCATTACTCCAGTCTTCAGTGTCACATGATCCTTCAGAAATCATTCTAATATGCTGATTTACTGATTATCAATATTTAAAACAGTTGAGTACATTTTTTTTCGGGATTCTTTGATGAATAGAAAGATCCAAAGATCAGCATTTATCTGAAATATAAAGCTTTTGTAACATTATACACTATTCCATTCAGTAGAATTTTTATTATTTTTTTGGGAAAGAAATTATAGAAATTAATACTTTTATTTAGCAAGGA
>NW_015505401.1:2330590-2380587 GCF_001515645.1 Sinocyclocheilus grahami | reverse complement strand
AGTCAAAAGTTTTTGAACAGTAAGATTTTTAATGTAGTTATTTTTTTTTTTTTTTTAAGAATTCTCTTCTGCTCACCAAGGCTGCATTTATTTGATCCAAAGTACAGCAAAAACTGTAAAATGTTGAGATATTTTTACTATTTAAAATTGCTTTCTATTTGAATAGATTTTAAAATGTAATTTATTCCTGTGATCATGCATAGCTAAATTTTCAGCATCATTACTCCAGTCTTCAGTGTCACATGATCCTTCAGAAATCATTCTAATATGCTGATTTACTGATTATCAATATTTAAAACAGTTGAGTACATTTTTTTTCGGGATTCTTTGATGAATAGAAAGATCCAAAGATCAGCATTTATCTGAAATATAAAGCTTTTGTAACATTATACACTATTCCATTCAGTAGAATTTTTATTATTTTTTTGGGAAAGAAATTATAGAAATTAATACTTTTATTTAGCAAGGATGCTTAAAATTGATCAAAAGTGATGATAAAGGCATTTACAATGTTACAAAAGATTTCTATTTCAGATAAATAGTGTTCATATCGATATCGGAATTATATCGTATCGACCGAAATATAGAAAGAAATATATTGTGATATCAATTTTGGCCGTATCGTCCAGCCCTACGATGTGGGAAGATTTGCATAACGTCGCCCAAATGTTCACGCAAAGAAAGAAGGCGTAACTTTATTGTTGCTGCCACCGCCGCTGCCAAGTTGTGAAGACGCTGCGTGTTTCCTTGCGAAAGCGAAAATACTTTGTTTGGCCTTCCAAAAGAGGACACAACTAGAAATCAGTGGTTAAGTTGTATTTACAACACTGTTCCAGAACAGTTCAACCCAAATATTCAGATGTGTGCAACGCATTTTATGGAGGACTGTTTCCTGATCCTGGAAGAGTAGACGACAATGCCGGCTGTTCTGACTCATAGTCTGTAAGTACGTTTTCATATTTAAAGAATTTGCCACTGATGATTCAAACGCAAGTTTTGAGCAGTGTAGAGTAGCGCTTGTTGTTTGTCATTTCTCCGATCACAAATGCAGACTTGGTTTTATGTTTACGTGGTTCGATGCAATGCAACGCGTAAAAATACAGTATAAGTCATTATAATCCGTAATTATGTCCCCACTGGATGCAACAAATGCCTCGTTTATAATGGGTTTTAATGTTTATGTCTCGTCGCTCCGGGACAAGGCATCACAATATGGTAAGGGTGGTAACATTTCCGTCACACGCTTGAGGTATTCGGCAAATCACAACGCACTGGATAGCTGGCCAATCAGAGCACACCTCGCTTTTTACAGAACGATGAGCTTTGTAAAAATCGCGTTTCAGAATAGAGGAGAAACAATAACGTACAGTATGTGGAAAATAATGTGTTTTTTTTTTACCTTAAACCGCATAAACACATTTCATTACACCAAATACATAAAATAATGTTCTTTTTAGTAACATCATATGACCCCTTTAAACAAGCAAAATGAGAATATGACAGAATAAGGTTTGATTTTCAAGTAATACTGTAACAACTTAAAAGCTTAATGAGGTATATGGACTTATAATACTTTTTATTTTTAATATTTATTTAGAGCTTGACAACCCTGATCCTAGCATGCTTTCATTTCATGAACATTTTTCAAAATATCTCTCTTTGTGTTCTAAGAAGGTTAAATAGGATTGGATGAGGGTGAGTAAAATATTCCATTTTTAATTTTCAGGTGAACTATTCCTTTAAAATTGTCTAGCAGAACCAGTTAGGTTGGAACTGGACTTTGAATTTCAAACAGATTTCCTGCAGTTCTAAAAGATAACAGATGTTAGTTTGACGCTTATTCTCAGAAGTGCTAGAGTGGGGGTCTGCTTCACAATAACGTGACTCACTGAGGAAGATGAGTCATAATTCAGTGTTACAGAACTCGATTTAGCGCAAACTGTTTTTAGCATGTAAAAATGTTTCTGTGAGGGTCAACGCTATTGTCCTACTCAGGGAACCATGGTTACATAAGTAACCCGAGACGATTCATTAGAAGCTCGACATACTCACTATACTACAACAGCACTTCCACAGGTAATTCTCTGCACTTTATTAGAAAGCACATCTAAATATTGTCTTATACTTTGGCCATTTATAAATTGATATAAGAGCTGCACGTTTACATCAGCACCAAACAAGAGCTCTGCTTGCATGCAATGCTTTAAAGAAAAGTTTAGACAAGAAATTGAATGATTGTTAGTAAACAGCATTGAGTCTGAGGAAATGTGTGTGTGTGTGTGTTTGTGTGCGTACAGCAGCCAAGGCATTCTTCATTCCCAGGAGCTGGGCCGAGGGGGCAGGACAAGACTCGTGCTCCAGCATCTGTTTAAGTCTCTCTTTCTCTGTCGTCAACATACACAGGGCTGATTTCATGGTTGTATGAACTGGATACAAACACAAAAAAAGAGTCAAGCATCATTTCAGGAATATATATAAGGACAAATCATTTAAGGATATGGTTTTGATTCTCACATCTTCATGCATGATTTATGAGACATGATTTATGAAACATGATCTGCTTGTAATTTGAGGGAGTATACATATTCATGCGATGCCTAATAATCTCTGAGTCATATGTCAGGAAGAAAAAATTTGTATTTTAGTGCAAGTATTCTCCATTTTCATTATAGCAGGAGTGTGAAGGGCCTTTCACATGAGCAAGTTTCATGTGCTGCTTTGGCCTCCTAAAACCTGCTGCAGATGCAGATCGTAAGGGTGATTTTAAAACGTTGCTATAGTAGCAAGGAAACAGGAACTGTGTGCAGTAAACAGTGAAAACCTGTACTTGAGCTTAGAACAGAAAAAGGTTGATATTACTTTGATACTTAACAGAAATAACAAACAACTTGTTGAACATGGTTTCACCAAAGTTGACGTCTTCAATATGCTCTTGGTGAATATAAAGAGTGAACAGAGTACTAGAACTGAGAAACGGATCTTAGAAACAAGGAGGTTAACCTCATTTTTCATACCTAAACTAAAACCTAAAATTAAAAATATAAATAATATAAATATATATGCTATTTAGAAAATATTATATATACACTACTGTTCAAAAGTTTGGGGTCAGTGTGATTATTTAAAAAATAAATTAATACTTTTATTCAGCAAGGATGCATTAAATAGATCAAAAGTTACCAAATGTTTCAAATAAACGCTGTTCTTTTGAACGTTTTATTCATCAAAGAATCCTGAAAAAAAAATTTTTTTTTAAAATAAAACATTTTAACATTGATAATAAAAAAAACAATTTTCTTGAGCCCCAAATCAGCATATTAGATTGATTTCTGAAGGATCATGCAGTGTTGGGGGTAACTCATTACAAGTAAAGCGAGTTATGTAATCGGATTACTTTTGTCAAGTAACTAGTAAAGTAACGCATTACTTTTTTAATTTACAAGAAAATGTCCGAGTTACTTTTTCAAAAAAGTAATGCCAGTTACTTTGTTTTCCCATTTATTGACTGACAAGTCTCCTGTCCCCATATTGGGAGAAATCGGAAGTGCAGAGGAATTGTGTGCGCTGTGTGAACATGATGTTACTGTAGTTCTAGACTAAATGTGAATGTGCATTAATTCATCCCACTCACAAAAAAACAGATTTAGTGAAATGCAAACTCAGAATATGACGCAAACCTGCAATAATTAAATGTTAAATAACACAAATGTATCTAATCCCATTTTATTAACTGATGTCTTTGCTGCTGACCTTTGATGATCCAGTTCAACCATACTAATAAGCAAAAATGACTTTAGATAAACTAACAATTGTGCTTCGTTTTTTTTATTGCTGAAGAGTGTTTCTTCTCCTGCGTTAAATAAATTTAACTAGAAAACAGTTGTAATAATATTTCAAAATATTACTGTTTTTAATGCATTTGTTTATCAAATAAACGCAGTCTTTTTGAGCACTGGAGACTTGTTTTAAAGTGCCCCTATTATGCCATTTCCAATATTGCCTTTCATGCAGTGTGTAAGGTAGCTATATGTGAATGTAAACGATCTGCAAAGTTGTAAAGCTGAAAGTGCACGATAAATAAAGTTATTGTCTCCCAAAATAAAGAATCGACTCTGAACAGCTGAAACGAGTCGTTAGTAATTCGAATTCGACCATGCAAATAACACATCTGCATAATGCGTGCCAATGTTCTACGTTGGCCGGCCGCGAACAATTTGACCCGCCCACAAAACGTCATTCTACTGACGACTGCTTCTCTAATCTCGGGGAGTTCGACGCGAGATTCACAAAATGCTTGCTGTTGAAAGATGAATCAGTAATCTGTAATTATGATAAATAATAGATGTTTATATTTTCTATAGAGCGTTCAAAATACAGAACTATTGAAAAAGGCGTATCGTTACCGACACGCGCTGTACGCCGTAGACCAATCACAACAGACTAAGCCATCTGACCAATCAGAGCAGAGCAGGCTCACAGAAAGGAGGGGTTTAGAGAGAATGAATCTTTGAACTGCTTCGAACGAATTGTTTGAGAATCTCTGGAAAATGAGGTGATATTAAATGCATATTTTGAGAAAACGAAAGCGTTTTTTGACCTTGCATGCATGTAATCCTATTGTAGGAGACAAAACAATATTAGGAACCGTAAAAATTGCATAATAGGGGCACTTTAAACGTAAAAAAAAAACTATATATGTATATATATACAGTATATATTTAAATAAAACTGAATTATTAATCACATGCTTTAAGGTGTTAACTTTGACCAAATATAAAAAGATTATGAGATATTAAAGATCTTTTCATAGAGTTTGACAGTTTTAGCAACTGCTGGACCTCTCAGACACTGTGTAAGTCAAGTAAAGAAGGTAAACTTTGTAGTTTTGTGTTGGTTAGTGTAGTTTTTACCACTACACAAAACCACACATTAATTTAAAGCTGTGTATCATGTGTCTTGTATTAGCAGGGACATTTCTGTCAAGCAACTTTTGAAACAGCATTATAGAAGCACCAGTAATAAACAGATATTCTGTACTGAGGTTTGATTATTTGCATGTCACTGATGTTGCCTAATTTACAATGACCAACCACCTGCAGAAAATAACAGATTTTCCATTTCAATTCACACGTCTGCAGGTCCGGAGCCACCGAATCCTTTCAATGGATATCAAAAGACCACCATTTGCATGAAATACTGCGCTGGCATACCTACAACTTATAACTAGCTTAATCAGCTAGATTAGATATAGTACATTAGGTCATCAGTATTCAATAAAAATACAACAGTAGTCCATAATCTAGAACAGCACCAAACCGGCAAAAAACAACAGGATCTAGCAAGGAAACTCATGCTGTTCTAAGTATTTTATTCTTGCTGGTCACCTTACTTAGAGAGGTTTTAATATTGTCCAATCAAATCTTTTGACCTGTGCTAAGGGACCTGCTGGGTAATTTCTCTGACAATGAGATTCTGATTTTCACAATCTTCATGAAGACAAACAGCAAAAAACCATCTGCAATCAACATCTGTCGCATTCTCCCGAGTTTTAGCTCTTCCCTCAGCAATTTCCTCCTGATGACATGTATTTTATATGCAAATAAGACATTCTGAGCCAAAAATGTAGGAATTGGGGGAGAATGATGAGGTACATCATTCTAATAAATGGTGCACTATTCTAGTGATTCATCACTTAAACTAGTTTACTGTGGCAGAACTCACGGTTGTTTGCGACACGGCAGAAGTCTTCCTGCAGTTTGGATACATCTATAGGCGAGTCTAGAGGTTCATGGTAAGTCTTCTCATTGGTCAGGTCTACTGAAGAAAGGTTGGGATTGGACGCATGGAGACGGATAGAGCCTGCTGAGATACAGCTTGGAACCTATAAAAATTAGGAGAAAATACCAGGTCAACGGTCAGTGATGCTGCTACTCATTTTGGCACAGAAAGCACTGCGAGTTAAATGGCCTGGGGAAAACATGACAGGAATTTTGTCTCGCATGCACTAAAACTTAAGGGACTATAAAACAAGGCGTGACTATCATTGTCATCACACTATTCATGCATGTAATACGTCAGCAAATCAGCTCAATAAAACATTACGTTATCATTAACAATGCATGCCTCTCTAGTAATTTGAAGTATTCATGGAGTGATTCATAACTGCCTTGTAAGCTACACAAAGCCTTTTTAAAGGCAGTTTTATGTTTTAATATCTGCAAGTAGAAGGTCACGGATCACCTGCAGGGTTGTTTTGTTGTCTTTCCCGTAATTCTTGGGACGCCATTTTCTGGGATGTCTCTTCTCTTTTTTTGGGCTGTCGTACGTTGAAGCCTATATAAAATGCAAGACAGTGAGACTCTTTTTTTTAAACGTCCTATCATTCCCCCAATACATATTGAAAGCCTTTTATTAATCCACTAAAACTATATTTTTATACATATGCACAATATATCGGTAAATATCAGTTAATGACAGATATAAGAGATTTAGTTTTAATTTATCAGTATTGGATATATATTGGCTGATATTGGAAATTTAATTGTGCATGCTCATTTCCCCTATTTTTGCATTTATATAGCTTTGCCATCTTCTAACACTCATCTAGCAAGTTCATATTTAAACACACTAGTAATTTAACAACTAATATTGTAATCTTTAGCTAATCTCGACATAGATATCCATTTTCATACTATACATTATAATTTTGTGATGCCCAAATTCACTTAATGACTGATTATAGTTGTTTAGTGTTTTATTTTTAATTTATTTATACAAAATAATATAGAATATTGGCCATCCATTGGCTATTGGGCATAACATGCAAAAAATAAAAAGTAAAAAGAGGAAGAATTCTGTGACAACAATTGGATTAATGCCCAGCATCTTAAAAGATAAGTTTGCTGATTTTTAACCAGCTTTGTATTGTTACAAAAATCAGCAGTATATGTAAATGAACAATGTGTACTTGCACCCAGATCTCTCCAATTACTTGTCGGCCAGACGACACAAAACAAAAAGCTGCAAACTAGCCGATGACAACATTTACATTCAAAGGAGCTAAAGTAAACAGCAGTTGTAATAAAATAAGGCGGCACATTTGGCAGATGAAAGGACAGCTTTCTGAATTATAGCTCATCTGTTCCAGCGGTTATGTGGAATAATTTGATTTATGACTGCAAAACTCATCACGGCTATCCTTCTGAAATTGTGCTATCAACTGAATGACTGTTTGTCAGTTGGGCCGTAGGCAAGAACATTAACAGCATCCACAGGCACAGCTGGACCACTGCCTGAGGAAATAAGCCTGGCCTTTTTTGAGGGCAGCAGTTTTAAAGTTTTTGTCTATTAAACATTTGAAAAAGTTAGTCCAAGTAAAATTTGAAAAATCCAAACTAATACTAATTCAACTAAATACATCCTTATATTTGTTGGATATATATAGAACACTTTATGTAACTCTTCTGATATATGACTTCATTATTGATTGTTAACAAAAATAAAATATTTTATAATTACTATTATAATTTTGTGTGTGAGTGACATGTAACCTGCAAAGCGTTGATGGCTGGGGCGGAGCAGGTGCGGTGTAACACCTCCATACTTCTTAACAAGTGATTCAGTTCCAGCAGCTGAGCCTCACATACTGAGAGTTCTGAGAGAGAGAGAGACAAAGAACATTGTGCAGTAAAAAGCTGCAGACGCAGCATTTTCAGAGTGAGATGGATTCATAAATTGGTGTGTGTGTACCTTTGGTGCACCTGTCCATGTCATCAGAAGACTGGAGCCAGGCGGTCACCTTGGCCTGACTGGTAAAAGATACCGGCGAGTGGAGAGAGGACTGCTTTGCAGGAGAGGCACGCTACATAAAGAGAGAAAGAGGCAGAAATATAGACAGAAAATGATTGAGGTGAAAGAGAGAAAGAGTATACAGGTGCATGTCAATAAATTAGAGCTTGGATACAGCACTCTGTGAACAGCCAGCTTCTTTGGCAATGAATGTTTGTGG
This sequence comes from Sinocyclocheilus grahami, assembly GCF_001515645.1. NCBI lineage: Eukaryota > Metazoa > Chordata > Actinopteri > Cypriniformes > Cyprinidae > Sinocyclocheilus > Sinocyclocheilus grahami. The sequence goes on along the minus strand of NW_015505401.1, from coordinate 2,372,579 downwards.
CTTACCCTCCTTGTGAAGGGTGTCAATGATTGTCTTCTGGACAACTGTCAGATCAGCAGTCTTCCCCATGATTGTGTAACCCAGTGAACCAAACTGAGAGACCATTTTGAAGGCTCAGGATTTGAGCCTTTGTAGGTGTTTTGAGTTGATTAGCTGATTGGCATGTCACCATATTCTAATTTGTTGAGATAGTGAATTGGTGGGTTTTTGTTAAATGTGAGCCAATATCATCACAATTAAAAGAACCAAATACTTAAACTACTTCAGTCTGTGTGCACTGAATTTATTTAATACACGAGTTTCACAATTTGAGTTGAATTACTGAAATAAATGAACTTTTCCACGACATTCTAATTTATTGACATGCACCTGTATATAAGTTTTCCTGTAAAATATGCCTAAAAATGCATTAATGCATAAAAATGCATAAATGCATATGCTAATAGTTACACTACTTATTTTAAATAGAGTAACTTGTAATCTGTAACCTATTACATTTCCAAAGTAACCTTCCCAACACTGGTAAACAGATTAAATTAAACTAGTCCCAGTGTGAAAAATGCTTTTTGAGAGACTATTTTGGGAAAGTTGCCACAAATTAACAGAGTGTTTAACCTTGAACAGTCCTTTAACATTCTCTCAAAGTTAAAACACTTGCACAGTCATCGTCATTTTATCTGACATTTATCTTTCCATCTAAACCCTCTACAAGTCCCAAGGCGTTACCTTTCTGATGGACTGACTGTCAGGTATCGTGGGGGAGGAGGTGAGGGGGTAATGAGGGTGGAAGAGCGTTTTCTCATGAGGGAACATGGCGATCTCATTCTGCCTGTAAAGTCTGTGGTGACGCAGCTTAGAGACCCATTCATCAAACAGCTCCTGGGACTTGATCTGCAAGCACAAGGAGACCACAGTTAAAGGTTCAGGATGAAGGAAACCTACTCAAACAGGATTCAGAAGCTGTTTTTCTTGACATCGTGCAGCTGCCTTTTAAAATGGTCCAGATTAAGGCTGACCTCATGACTTTGTATTTGAAAGACCTGCTTCTTATTCCTGAGATCAAGAGTTCAAAATGCACTTGGAGAAAAACAAACTAAAGCCGACTAAACCTATTTTGTCTCTTAAACGATTCTCTTCAGAAGAGGATTCACTACTTGGGAGCAGAATTTCATTTCAGACTAAAACTCTATGTTGGGGTTTATAAAGCTTTCTCTTATTAAACTTAATCTGTTTTGGGATTGTAATGATTTGCTAAAAGCTTTAAACCTGATAAAATTATATAATTTAACACTATTAACCATAATACAATATTGCAATTCATAGAAATTCAACACAAGAATTTCATTAAGTGTCAAATAATTTTAAACATTTAGACCTGGGGTACTCAACAGGTGGCCCGCCTGCATTAATATTGTGGCCCGCGTCATGCTGAAGATTAATGTATTTTTATTACAATTTGCGCTCAAAATATTAGGCAGTTAGATTTTTTTTATTAAATGTATACAATCGCAGTAGTAAAAGCTGCTTGATCTCTGCAAGTGCTGTAACTAACCACGCGGCACGCCCCAAACAAGAAGCGTTGTCCAACAAAAGAGGACATTTAATAACACGATTTTACTCCACAACATCAGTTTTTGAAATAACTTCATTTTGTGAGCATATGTGGGGTTTGTGTCATAGAACGAGGCAGATAATATATCCTATACGGTAATAAAGGCTATGTCGATTAGCATTGGATTATAAATATTATTATGAAAATACCAGAGATGGCTTGAAGAACAGCTAAACCATATATCGTCGCGTTGTATGTTTACTGTCGTATATTGTTGGATATTTAAATAAATAGCCAGATCGTGAACAGATTCAATCACCCACGCAATCTTGTTCATAAATGTCAGGATTCAGCTATATGTCTATTAAAACCTTGAATCACACTCGGTGACATTACAATCTGCGTTCACGCTGCAGCTGACCAGAGAGAGCAGTTTAAGCCTATTTGAAACATCTTTACAAAGTCTTTTATATCGTTATTTCTGTGTTATGCCGAGTTCACATTGCACGATTTTCAAAGACGTCGCATCACTGTTGGTTTCACACTGAACGACTATCTGGGGTAGCATTCAGTTGTTGCTGTGTTCACACTGCACGATGGAACGACGACAGGAGGTTACACACTGCATGACTTTACAAAAGGAAGAATCGCCGACAGCTCTGTCTGGTGCAGGGTTGCCAGGTTTTCGCTACAAAACCCGCCCAATTACTACTCAAAACTAGCCTGAAAATAGCCCAATTGCTTTCGAGGGGGTCCCCCAGTAAAAATCACGTTCGGGGGTAAAATACAAATTTTTGGTACAACTCCTGGTACAATTCACATTCCAGGCCGTAAATATCACGTTATTGGGGTTGCTTCAACCTGCTGACATAAAAAACAACCGGCGGCAATCGCAGATTTGGCAACACTGGTCCGCAAACTACGTTTCATATAACTCCTCCCCGAACTTCCCGCTGCCCTGTATCTTGGTCTCTCATTGGCTGTAGGTCATCGCCGATGTGTTTTTCAGTCAGAACTAATTTCACACAGCGTGATTGTGAATCGCAGACAGCTCCAGATATTTAGCATGCCAAATATTTCACGGGCGTCAGATCGCGTCTTTGATAATTCACACTGCGTGATTGTCACTCGCGTGAACGAGCAACGATTTGCCTATGATTTCGGGCATTTGTCGGCGATTTCGCACAACCTGTCGGCGAGTGAAAGATCGGGCTAAAATCGTGCAGTGTGAACTCGGCATTACAAACATTCAAATAATCACAGAAGTAGCCTACTGGAATAAAAGTTTATAGTTCGGATATAAACACAGCTGTCTACAGAAGCGATCAAAGTAGAATAAATTCTATCTAATAAATAGAATAAATATGCAATAGGTGATTGTCTTCAGAAATTTTTTTTGTTATGCTGGTTTAAAGTCTCTTCACATCCCGATAGCAATCATTAAGTTAAGTGGTCTAAATGTATTTATCTGTATTTATATATTCTGTGGAAGGCGTAGGACCAAGAAATGTTCGTTTAGACAGTTATTCCTATTTATTAAGAACTTTATATTAAGCAATTTTATACTGACATCAAAATGTGTAGCTATATTTAATGAGAGAATTCTGGGAAATGTGTTTTTCCACTGCGGTTAATAAAAAGAAAATTATTGGAGGGGAAATTATATATACAGTATATATATTTGTCATTTCTAGAGATAGAAAATGTTAAAGGCAGGCTAAGGTGATGTGGTTCAAAAACATTTTTTGTAATGCTGGTTGAAAGTCTCTTCACATCCCGATAGCAATCACTAAGTTAAGTGGTCTAAATGTATTTGTGTATTTTTTAGGGCTGGTAATTTAACACGTTAATTAGATTAATTAATTACGGTGAAAAATAACGCGTTAAAATTATTAACGCATTGTGTTATCACCTGTATTAACGCACTTGCCCAGCCACAGACCTATGTGTGGGTCATCTGACATTTCATACAGCTGATTCCATCCATCTCTCCAATAATGTTCTGACATGTCTCTCACCCACATCATTTCTCATCACCTTCTCATTACTTAGCCTTTAGCAGGACAATTACAATACCCCTTAAATGGACAGTCCCCCTTGGGCAACCTGGGGTCTAGTGCCTTGTTCAAGCACATGACTGTGATTAGGCTCTGCCTGGATCAGTTTGTGGGTCACCTGTACGTCAACTCATATCTTGCAACATAGCAAAAAGGTACATGTTTGACACATTAGGCATCATAATTAATAGAGTATAATATAGTACTATATGCTACATATTATATTAAGGGCTGGTTATTTAACGTGCTAATTAGATTAATTAATTACGGTTGAAAAACAGCGCATTCAAATTATTTACGCATTTAACGCACTTGCCCCGCCCCAGGCCTATGTGGGTCATCTGACATTTCATACAGCTGATTGATGACAAATATGAGGCAGGGCAACAACTCACTGTGTGATGGAGCTTAGAGAACGTAGTTAGAATGCCCCTAAAATTCAAGATATGGGGCAAAAATGCCCCTGTTTGAGATTTTGTCTCATATTTACATCACATAGTTAAGCAATATCACACGAGTGCAAACGTGATACTGATCTTATACGCGTTGAACCATTGGCCGTACACGCATTATTCAAGTGGCGCTGCACAGACCGATCGGTGTATGACATCAAAGTACCACGAGAGCGATTCAAAAGCATAAGGAGCCATCTGCTCTCTATAGCTCTTGCGGTACTTTGATGTCACACACCGATCGATCTGATGGTGATGATCTGCTTCAAGTCGAACAAGCCTCAATTCAATGGACCATTCATAAAGAACCATTTACTTCACTCCTGAATGAATCAGTCATTTGAACGAATCAAGTGAATGAATAAATGACTCGATGACTTAATCATTAAGACATTTACCACCACCTACTGGCAGTTTTAGTTTATTATTTAGAGTATAATTTCATTAAAGAAATAATTTCATATTTCCATAGTAATAATAATAAAATTAATAAAATAAAATAATTGACAATTGTGTCATAATTTACTCACCCTCATGGTCCAAAAGAGTATATGTAATAAATTTTATCAAACAAAATATTTCTTGCTGAAGCTAATTTTTGTAATGTCTGTTTGATGGTTTACACAACAATGACTTTAAATGATCTTTTGGGAGTAATTTCTCAGCCAAATTGGATGTGCGATTTATTAGCAATTAATTAGATTAATTAATTGCCACATCATGTTCAGTTCTGAATATCAAAGTACATCAAATCTCTTTCTCACATAGACACAAAACTCCATTAAAGAAATCATAACTACTCAGTGCTACTTTAACATAAGGCTAAAGCAAATCTCCTGTACCATCATAATGTAACATGTTCCAGTAAAACTGCAGCAAAATTACGGTATGCACCAATCTCCACTAGTGCTTCTCCTGTGACCGCAGATCATTCTGACTCTAATGTCAGTCTAATACTATAACTGTTGTGATACCTTCAGGTGATAAATGTTTTCTTCAGCGTCCAGATCAATGCACTTGGCTTTCTTCTTAATGGCCATGACGGACAGCCCCACATCAATGCAGCCGTGGAGCTTGCCTTTCTCGACCTGCACAAAGCACAGACAGAAGGTTTGACCTATAAATATCACCCCTACCTTGTATATCAATACAACAGATACTACTTTGTTGCAATGTACTCAAATTACTACTGAGCAAATATGTTGCTCCTGGTTAAACCTCAAATGAATATAGATTCAAATTGAATTCTTGGCTCTTGTGCTTTTCCACAAATAATGAAATCTACTGCATCCTTTCAAAAATACAACAGAGTGATACAACAGCCCTAGTCAACCCATCTTACTGTGGCTATTTCATAGGTTTGCATGAGTGACATAGAAGTAGTGATGAGAATTGTGAAGAATTTAAGAATTTGATTCCATTAATAAATCTTTTAGCATTTATCAGGAATACATATTTGAAAGAAGTAAAGACATTTTATATTTTAAAAATAAAACTGACAAAACTATAAAGTGTATCTTTAACTACATACTGACATATAACTGACCAGTCAATAACTACACTGATTAGTTAAAAAATATTAATTAAAAATGACCTGCTCAAAAGAATAATTTACCCCATAAACTCACTAAATTTAGAATTTGTGAGCATATAGCCCTCTATAAGCATATTGTGCATTCAAAACAGTACAATTTCACAAAAGGTGACAAGTTTGCAGCACATTAAATGCAAGAGGGCTCTGGCTAATTTTGCTAATGGATAACCTTGTCAATGATCCATTCTCACAGGCACATTCAACTAGTGCCCTTGATTTAGAGGCCAAAAAGGCTCCAGCTACATCTGAAAGATATATGGCAGGTTGAATACGTACGTTCATTATAAATTAATACCCTGGCTCTAAGCGTCCACTTCATAATGCTGTTTAGGAGAGCAGACTGGCATGAGGGAAGGTAGGTTGTATAACAGATTCTGTTATGAAATTTTCCGCTTTACATTTGCAAAATATCGGTTCTAGACAATGCTATCAAACCCTGGGGACATTAACTTTGATTTTACATTCCCACAGCTTGAGGCTTTTATCAGCAGGAAACATATATTGACAGAAAGATGGAGGTTTAGGACCACTAAAGATTTCTGGAGCTCTGTGAATACTTACATGATGGGGAACTGACCACTAATAGTCCTGAGTGCTTTAGTTCAATGGATTGAGAGAGTGTGAGTGTGTGTGTGTGAGTGTGAGTGTGCGTGGGTGTGTGTGTGTGTGTGTGTGTGTGTGTGTGTGTGTGTGTGTGTGTGTGTGTGTGTGTGTACATGTGGGGCCATTTAGACTTACATCAGCTGCGCATTTGGCGTACTTCAAAATGCCCTTGTCCAAGTAGAAGAATCTCTGTGAAGAAAGAAGCACAAAGAGGAGAGGACAGAGGAGAAACTTGGGTCAGATTTTTTTGGTAAATGATGAATGTCCTCTCAGGGGATGCTTACGCACTCTTGATGAATGAGAGGCTGTGTATCGCTATGCCTCTTTTCTGTCTATTCTTGTATTCACTGTTTGGTTGAAGGGAATATGGGTATTTTTGGAGAACAGACCTTTAAATGGCTTACTCAGGGTTGTATCTGAATATTAAACTGGCATAGAAGTATTTTTGCATGCATCAAAAATGCTAACATCACCTTTAATTGTGTTTGTGTGCTTAAATTGAACAGAATGGGTGCTTTAATTGTCAACACTGAAAAAAGTGAAATGACTGTCCCATTTATTTAAAGTGCATTTTTATGTTGGTCTAATCAAAAATCACAATTTCTGGTTTAACCTGTTTAGTTCAGTTTGGCTAAAATCAAAAAGGACTCATCATTGAAAAAATATAGACATAGAAACAACAGACATAAGTGTGGGTTTTATTAATGTTTCTGGTGTTTTCATTGTTGTTGTTAGTCCATAACAGACAAGATGATGCACATTTTAAAAAGACAGCACAATAAACATTAAGGCATTCCGTCTTAATTTTCATATTATAGCTCATTTTGTTTTTGTTTAGGGTGAAATTAAGTTATAAAAACCCCCAAAATTATTATGTTGACCTACATTAACATGCTGTCTTGTGTCTGAAGAAAATTTGATTAAGTGTGATTTTTATAATAAATAATTTCTATACTCTGTTTGAATGTTTTTGTCTACGAAAATAAATATTTTTGATTAATATTAAATAAACAAATCTATTTGGCAGTAACAAAGTATTTTTTTAAGTGGAGAGTCCATCAGAATGAGTGCAATGTGTTCAGGCAGGTTAGCACGAATCCGCTCAGATCTGGAAATCTCTGCACTAATTTATCTAATTATTCCACTTTTTCCCCAAAAAAATTTGAATTAATGCATGGCCATTTCCTACATACCTTGTGCCAGCCTTTCATTGGCCACTTTCTCTTCTTCAGCATGTAGCCAGCCTGCTTCTCTGGCTCCTGAACATTGGAAAGACCACCACGCAAACCCTCCACAATCTCCCAGCTGTCCTGTACGATTCAATTCAATACATGCACACACTGTACTATGAATCAGTGAAGTGTTATTAACTCTCCTATGAAAACATGTTCATAATAAATGTTGTTATAATGATGAAAAACATGCAATGTGAAACCAGAGAGTCAACAAATAAAGACAAAGTGAGGAAGTCACTTGACAGATTAATATGGAATAGAGTAGACATTATGGTTATTTAATATATAAGTAAATTAATATATACACTTCTTTTCTTTTTCTTGTACTTTTTTATATTCAATTCAATTATTTTTCATGATATATAGTGCTTTCATGACATAAAATTAATTATCATGATATATAAGATTTTGGTCATACCGCATACTTCTTATTTGAGTGATAAATACTGTTGATATTTGTGGATTTAAAATGAATGATGAAAGTGTGGATTGAAAAGTGATGAAAATTGTTTTAAATGTAAATAAATTTACAGAAAATGTTTTAGAAAGACATGAAGGCAACGGCTAGAAAAATAGTTGCTGCAAACAGGATTCTTCTCCATTTGATATTAGAATGTGGGCAATTAATAATGTGCATACTGTTCTCAATCAGGTGGAAATTTAGAGAGGATAGATATTCTCTTTATTATTTAGAGCGCTGACAGACGGGACAAAAATGTGGGTCTTCATTCTCCCTCTTCAGCAAACTCTCTCTTCCTCAAGGCAAGAGCTGCACTGCCCAAACACATGCTCAGCAATTCACTACATCAAGGACAACTTTCAAAGAGACATCTCTATAGCCAAGGACAAAACCCAAACATGTATTAAGAACCACATAGTGTGACTAATGAAACCAACCGCTCTTACACAACAGCTCAAATCAAAGAGCAACACAACCTTCAAAAGATACTGTGTTATGACAGTGAAATCAGCTAATCAACCAACCCTTGTGAAAAGGAGGGACACTTTAGAATAATTTTAAAACTTATAAGACTTACTTATTAGAGAATATACTTTTAAATAATAATACTAAATGTAATGTTTTCAGACAATAATTGCACGTTAATTGGAATAAAAATCTAATATACCGGTAGTTTAAATGCAATTAGCTGAACTTTAGTTCTTTCTTGACTCACTTAAAGGCACAATATGTCATTTTTGCCGCTGGAGGGCGCGTATTCAAAATAAACAAAGAGACAAAGGCGTAGTTTGATGACGCCGTGACTGAGTGTGGAATTATGGGAGTTGTCGTCTTCATCCCCACAGCCGATGCAATCCGACGGGACTCGGGCAGAAATCATGTTCATGGATGAGCTAATGATTTATTAACGTAGTAGAATGAAGCAGGGTGAGGCTGAAAGCCATCAAAGCGAAACGAGGCCGCTGAACGAGCGCGACACACGGCTCGAAAGCAGCGGAGCTTTTATTATGCCACAGTCGACCGCTTCCGCTCCTTTCGGTCGTGCCTATGTGGGGGGAAAAAAGCAGCGCTGTTTTATCATAGTAGATACATTTGAAAGTTCTGTTATAATGCTACTCTGTGCGGTCGTCACCGGTCTATTAAAAAGCACAACATATTGAAGCGTCTTTGGTGTTTGCATGTTTTCTACAAAACAAAACCGGAAATCGAGGGGTTATGACGTCATTGGCAGGCGACACTATGGACACGCTCCGTATCACTAGTTAAAACTGCTTATTTCTCTGGATTTAAACATTCTTCGAAACATTTGGGATAATGTAAGTACACAAGTCAGCAAAATATATAACACTGTACTAGTGGTTTTTGGATATTTTAATAAAAAAATCTTACATATTGTGCCTTTAACTAGGACTTAAGTACATCTTTATATGTGATATAATAATTGTATTGTAAACTAAAATATACTAGAATGTAATTTCTATGGAAACTTGTATGTCATGTCATGTTTAAACTTGTTTGTAATTATACATTTGTAATGAAGCTGCAATTTAATACATTCAAAATATATTAACTTTAAATAATAAATAATATACAATTTAAATAATAAAGTAATATCGAATAACACACTATAGTTAACATTATAATCATGTACTTTATATGTGCTTTAGAACACATCAAAAGTAAGGGTACTTGTTTAAAGCACACCAAAAGATTATTAAAATATAATGAATGTACGCTAAAGTAAAACTTTTAATTTGCCATCATTACAAAAAAGGCATTTTAAACGTGTACTTACTGTATATACACGATAGAAAAGCACACATCTTTTCCACAAAGGGATGCATTGAAAACTATTTTTTTTTACCCATGTAGTGACACAAAGCACAAATTATACAGTTATACAGGAGCACTGTGTAGTCATAGAACATATACTATAAAGTAAACTATACAGAACCAGCAATCTCAGAAAGTATTTAATTTATTTGATAAATAGTTCTGAGGACATTTCTCTGAATAAGTGGGTACCAAATCACCTGGTGGGATTTCAGCCCCTTTGCAGGGCTGAACTTTAAACTCTACACAACATAATTCCATGATGTTGGTATTGAGAGTAACGTCTGCCACCCGAACAGTGAAACATAGCTCCGCTTAGAAGGAGTAATGAGCTTTATAATGCTACCAAATGATGAGATTAGAGATTACAGCCTCATAATCAGGTCAGCGTGTTCATCTGAGGAGAAGGACACGGATCCGCCCTCCGGAGCTCAGAGCATATGAACGCACACATGTGCAAGTGTACATATGCACACAGATAATTTAAGTCTATACACAATAGGAACAAACCTGTGTGAACAGTGATTGAAGACAAATAATGGCAACCAAAGGTCTGAGAGCAGACTTTTGAACCCTGCTGTATTTATCCTTCATTTCCACAGAACATGATTAGTTTGCCACTAATTCCCTCAGACAAAAGCCTCGGGAAGCATTTCGGAATTGCAATAAAGGAAAAAAACAAAGGGCTGCTAAGTTTTTATACATCCGGCACTCAAGGCTCATTTCATAGATTGGTTATATTCATATTTCCCACAGTCATCTGACTGAGAACAGAGAGATTAATACTGTGTTTCAGCACAGCGGGTAATGGGACTGATGAAGATAAAGTGGAAAAGCGTAGCTGAAAAATGTTTGGGTAAAGTCCAGAAACATTTTGTCTAGTCCACTGCTTTCTGCTTTCATCTGCGCTGTCGGATAGTTTTTCATTTGCTTTCAGAAAATTATATAAAAAAAACCTAAGCACTATAAATATTTATATTCTAAAGGTCCTTTTTGTATGAAGCAAAGTATCAGGAGGCGTTGAGGCAAGCTAGTCACCCTAAGACCTATAAACAGAACATCAGGCTCTTTGAACAAACACAGCTATCTCTTGTCACTACATTTAAGCTAATATTTAGTAGATGCTTGTATCCATGGATTTTTTTTTATTTTGATCAACATCAAGATTTTAATGCTAATAATTATATGAATGTATAAAAGAAAGTATATTTCAGTCAAAACAGCCCTTAGAGTAGTTTTAGCATATAAATGGATGACAATGTTAATTTGTTTGGTCTTGGCCGACTAGATCTACATTTCCACTTCTGTTATTGCTGCTGCTACTGCTGCTGTTGTTATTGCTGCTGCTGCTACTGCAGAGCAAGTAGGGAGACTTGTTACTGCCAAGAGATACACAGACAGATAGCTGATCTAGACAGGTGGAGCTGGGGGATGTGGAGGGTATCAGAGGTACTCTGATAGCACGCTGCTGAACCAGTTTACAGGAAAATCAGAACCAGACAATTTAAATGTTGACCAAATAAGCTCAACGGATGCAGTTGCAGCTGTAGTTTACTAGCCTTGTAGTGAACAATATGATTGCTAGCAGATTATATACCAAGGAAAAATCAGCCTGCACCATGTAGAGTTTCCTGACTGATATTAAAAAAATGGTTTGTCTTTGCATTGTGCATTTTTCTGGTATGCACTGAGCACTGTATTTTGAATAAAGACTTTTTTTCTTGGAGAACAGGCTTTCATACTTTTTTTACTATAAAAGGGTGAGAAAATACTATAAAACAGTTGTAGATTATATATTTCATGTCACTCTGCAGGATGTCAATTTCCTAAAAGTATTTTACATCAACTACCTATTTACAGTACCAGCAGGACAAATATTAAACCTGGTAAATCAACACAACTGAAAGTCTCAATTTATCTCGCACACACTAATATAAAACAGTGGGGAGTCTATGTCTTCTTCACCCTCAGTGCATTTGTATTTGATAGTGCTAGTTATGCATTTTGATTGCTTTGCATGAAAAATTAGACATCAGCCACAAGATTTGAGGTTTAACTGTTATCTCTCCAAAGGTGCAGGTTGAGTTAGTTTTAGAAAAAAAGGTACAAAAGCTGTCACTGAGAACCTTTCAAAAGTACTAAAAGGTGTACCTTTTGAAAGGGTACCGCCCCATTGACAGCTTTTGTACCTTTTTTTTCAACAAAAGTGATACTTCTATAAATGTAGCTCATCGTCTGCCAAATCAAATGCATACACACTTACCTGTCTGCTGTCATGTTTGGAGGAGGAACTGCTATTGCTGTGAGATGGAGAGGAGATCTTCTGGGACATAGTGGAACTTTTTTCCTCCGAGCTCATCTCCTGCTCTCAGTGAGAGGGAGAAGGTAAAAAAGAGAGGAAGAGGAGGAACTGGAGGAGAGGAAAAGAGGGAGGGGGAACCGACAGCTCAGCAGTTGTGGGTCTCCATTTGCTTGTTCTTCCAAAGCTTGGACACAGTGTTCGAGCCTGTGGACAGATGAAGAGCGAAAGAAAGGATTGATCAGGAGATGTGTGTGAAAGGCAACCTCAACACGATGTCAGGCTTTCATCTTTACAGGTAATGAACACCACCCGCCCACCACAGGATATCAAATAGCAGAATTATCTGAAAGTATAAAGGCTTGGTCAGCAAGACACACAATCTGAGGGTTGTGTTGAGGAAGGATGCCAGCCTGAATCACTGGACATACTATAGATGCCGTCCCCAGATCATCTCCCACTCTCTCAGCTTCTTCTTATGAAAGTTATGAAAAGTGTGGGGGCTACATTGAGCACACACTGACTCTATGAATCTGTGCTTCATTTATAGCAGTAACAGACGTCAGAGATCGCCGCTCTATAGTAACCGTCCTTCCTTCCCTGTCTCATCTCATCCACGTTGCTCTGTCTTCCTCTCAGTGTGGTTCTCACATGAATGGAGAACAGAATGCAAATGTCCTCTTGCTTTGTGTTTGGGTTTCTTTGAAGTCATGTGTCATGACAGCACCATATGCATACTCGTGTTAGAGCACCTGAGCTGGTTATTAACGCAGGTTACAGGGTGTGGGATACATGTCAGATACACATAAAATACGAGACATAAATTAACAAAACTGTCAAAATAAGTTTAAATACACCTATGGCTTGTATTTAAAATCAGTTTGAAATTATGTAAGAAAACATGATGCATTATGTATCCATAATACTAGTTAATACTGGTGGATCACTAACAACATATTACACAATATATATGAATAAAATTATAGTAACATTTTAGTACAGGGACCAATTCTCCCTATTAGCTAGTTGCTTATTAACATGCCTATTAATAACATATTGGCTGGTTATTAATCCTTATAAAGCACATATTCTGCATGACTATATTCTACATCCCTAATCCTACCCAATATCTAAATTTAACGACTAACTTACTAATTAATAAGCAGCAAATTAGTAGTTTATTGAGGCAAAAGTCGTAGTTAATGGTTTGTTAATAGCGAGAATTGGACCTTAAAATAAAGTGTGACCAAATTATGATTTGTGGTAGTGGATCTTATATGTGCAAAGCATTTGTTGAATTTTATATTGTGGCTGAGATTAGTTTTTTTTTTCTAGCATGTCTTTTGATGGCATTTTGAAAAGCGTATTCCAGTCTGTCTCCCCCTCACTTTTCTTCATTACGAGCAGTAGCACAGGTCACAATGTGGGACACAGGAATGCAGCAAGGTTAATTAGATTAGTTTTGCACTCAACAAACCAAACACCCCTTCATTTCCATCGGCCTGTGAAGTGAACGTCAATAGAAACACACAAATCTCTCATCCCACTCTGTTGTTCTTTTAGGGAAATTATACTTCAGCTCAAGCGGTCTAAAATTTCTCTTCTCTGGGAGTAGGACACAGAAAATTGTGAAAATGAGCAGTATGTCGACTCTTAAGCTAATGTGTGCATCAGCATCATGTGTCTGCTGCACATCGGCATACTATGATTTAATCAATTCCTGTGAGGATGGAGTAATCTGTGTTACTTAATTCAGCAGTGTGGTGAATAACCAGTCTCGGTGCTCTTGTGTTCATTTTACCTGACATGCTATGACTTGGATGACTGAAAACCTTCATAGACTAGAAGAACACATGCTGACGTCCTGTCATTGAAACTGTCCTATCATATAACATCCATCTTGCATTGTTACGTACCAGGACCTATATAAGTGGGAGTGTCTCTTTTGTGCATGTGCTCTGTTTGTTTTGTTTTGCTTCTCTCTCTCTCTCTCTCCCTCTCAAACGCTGATATTGCTAACAGGTGGAGTTCAATTAGTTGATGATTCTGCTGATGACTGCACTATCCTGATTGGCCCACTAGAGGAAATGTTTGGAGTTAAAAGGCAGAGCTGCCTGAGATGTCTGGAGTGTGGAGGCTTGGAGCAAGAGTGTGTGTGATTAACTTGTTGTTGACAAAAGTGTGTTGAAAGATCTCTAATTCTCTTGTGGGAGGACTCATTTAACCCAAACATGGGTTTCTTTCATTTTTTTTTTTGTGGGAAGCTGTAGGGAGCAGTGATGCAAAGTCCAATTTATTTCCGCGAACCGGTTCTTTTCGGACAGATCGGCTCATTGAACCGGTTCAAAAAGCTGATTCATCGGTTCCTGACGTCATCTTTTCTAACAACTCAGTGCCATGTTGTATCAATTGAAACATTCAAAAATAAAGTTATTTGTGTGAAAGCATATTGCTAATTATTGCCATATAATTCACCTAAGTTAATGGTGTTTGTGGTCAGTTTCATTCGCGGATCCTCAGATACGACTGACTGAGCAATATTGACTAGCCTACAACTTGGATAAGATTTCTGAACGTTTCGCACCTACAGCACACATTACAGATATTGATGCACAAACGTGGATATGTTCTACATGTCTACAGTATAAAGAATGAATAAACCTTAGTCTTAGTCAAGGAGTCTTATAAACTCCTTCATTTCGCTTAAGCAACTTTAAATAAAATATGCATGCACAATAAACTATTGTAAAATTTATTTACATCACTCGACAGAAAGGTTTTGGCAGGTTTTAATAAAATGTAAATTAATAAGTCATAAGCATATTTCCAGTACGCGCCTAAGGCTTGCACAGTATCGTCAACTCCATCAGAATCTTCGGTAATCCTCTTTGCCACAGCTCATTCGGTTCTTGTTGAGTCCTCGGTAATCCTCGGCAAACTTCGACAGTTGGTTGAACCGGCTCATTCGTTTTTTTTTGTTTTTTTTTTAATTGGACGTGCTACTTCGGCTGTGCGTCCTGCGTCATTAACCCGGAACTAAAGTTCGATTCAGTTCGATTTGTGAACCGGCTCAACTGGTTATTTCCGGAGAACCGGCTCAAAAGAACGATTCGTTCAAGAACCTAACATCACTAGAAGGGAGGTGGTTGCCATTTATTTTGACTACCCTTTTTCTCCTGTTTAAGGAAAGCAAGGGAGTTAGTGTAATATTTTGTACTTTTTTTTTTTTATTTGTTGGATTAGGTAGATTGCTTTTGGGAGTTAGTATGTTCTGTTTATTATGTTGGCCTTTACCCATCCTGAAGTTCTGTTTGCTTGTTTAATAAATTATTTTGTTTTGCACTGATTATGGTGTTAAGTGTGAGTCAGTAGAAGTCAGCTCCCTCCATTTCTCCACCACTTTCTTTATTACTCCTTCCCATCCGTAGACTGGAGAGGTATGTAATAATGGCTAAGCTGAAAAATTAGCTGACATGCTATGACTTGGATGACTGAACACCTTCATAGACTAGGAGAACACATGCTGACCTGTCATTGAAAACTGTCCTATCATATAATATCCATCTTGCATCAAAAAATTAATAGCCATTTGTAAAGGTGTAAAAGACAGGTTGCCATTTACACCTGATATTGCCATGCATTCAAAGTCCAAAGCGAAAATCTGTGCTGAAACAGTGTTACTCATCAGTTGCTCAATCACATTTTTTATTTTTTTTACAAGGCATGTGACAATGCGATACGTACAACGTATTCGTAATGAGACACATTTATAAATCTGCCGTCAACAAAAAGAAGCATTGAGGTCTTCCTGCGTGTTTCCGCCAAAATAAAAGTTGACAAAAAGCAAGAACTCCTACATTAATAAATGTTAGTATTGTAATTGTACTGCTGTTCTGTAAAATAAAATAAAAAGTAAGACAATAATAATGATAATAATTACAACAGCTCTGTTAATACATTTATTATAACATACACACATAGTGTTCAAATTGGGATCTGTAATATTTTCTAATGTTTTAAAAGAAGTCTCTTCTGTTTAGCAAGGCTGCTTTTAATTTTACAGTAAAAAAATGCATGCCTGATTCAAGAAGGGGGTCTGATTGCCAAAGAATATTATTTTAGTAACTTATTAATTTTAAGTTAAATTGTGCTTTGTTGGTATAATGTCAAATATTTTTACATTGTTTTGTAATTGATTTTTTTCTTTGAAAAACAAGACAAAACAGTAAAAAGCACATTTTGGCTATTTAATTTATGCAATGGTGAAAAAAATGGTCAAAATACATGGGGAAAAAACGTGAAAAACAGTGTTTGGTATTCGGCTTTCGGCCCAGTGTTTCATGTGTTGTCTGGTTTCGGCTTCGACCAATAATTTTAATTTCGGTGCATCCCTAGTTGTGTTGCGACCTTCAAAACACCAAGAGAGATTTGTTGTCTATTTCTAGTGTCATTTTAGGTGGAAAAAACAGATGGATATTTTCATTTAAGTTTCTCCTTTTATTTAGGAGGTTGTATGTTTCTTTTCATCTCAGATGAATCGAATCAGTCAGCGTGAAGTCGATTGTTTGAATTGTACGGCAACTTCCTAAACCTCTTACTGAGCAATTGAGATATACAGATACGGCTAATTACGGTCGCAGCATGTAGCCGCTTTAAGTAGCTGTGGTGACTGGTTTGTTCCGGTAAACAGACTCCTGGTTGCGAGTAAACGCCACTCTCTACCGTCGCCTGTCTCACTTCACCCCGCGCCACTTCAGAAGCCAACAGAGAGCAGCTGCCCCCATGTGCCGCCCCTATTATTTATTCATTCACTTTCCACTGATCACACTCAACACACACACATACCCATAAGTAGCAGACATGAAATACTTGTGGGAAGTTGACATATCCTGCATTGTGATACACAGTAATCCACCTAAAATGGTTTAAACCGCATTTTTCTAATTCTTTAAGCATGCACACAGATTTATAACACAATTTATTCACAATAATTTAAAAATAAATATTTTAACAGGCATAAAGTCGATTAAAAATGGTAAAACGTTAGTGCACCTATAAAACTCCCTAGATTTTTTTTCAAATTGATATTATTGGTATTCCATCATTATCATCATGACCAATTATGTACTTTAAAGCGCCACCACAACAGCAATACACATTTGGACAGTTTATTAACACATTTAGAAACTGTTTGTGAGCTTGTCACAACTAAAGTTTTTTTTTTAAGTTTTAAAAAGTGATTTAAAATGAATTATTTTAAAGGCATAAAGTTCTAACACCTAAAAAAAAAAGTAATAACACCTAAAATATTAACTTTCTTTTATACCCTGTGAAACATTTTCTGCACTGATTACACATAAGATGTGGTCTGATCTTCAACAGAGTCAAGATGTGGTCTGATCTTCAACAGAGTCACAAATGCTGTTTGTTCTTTCACAAACACCATTCTTATTCAGTGTTTTCTGACAGTGGACACATGAACAAAGACTTGCACAGCTTTGTACAGTTTTCTGGAGGTCCACTGCTGTTATTCATCAGTTCTCTCTCACTTCTTTCAGGATTGCCTGCGGTGTTCTTCACAGGATGTCCGCTTAAGGGACAGAAGAGAGCAGTCCAGGTCTTTAGCAATGCTTTTGTAGCCTTCTCCAGCTTTGTGCATTATTGTAATGCATTTTTCATAGGTCCTGCGAAAGCTTTTGAGATCGAGGCATGGTTCACATTAACCAATATTTCTTAAGAAGGACAGATCTGCCAGTAAACAGACTTTTATTTAAAGAGCACAGCACCCATGTGACCCACACTTCCAATCTCATTTCCTTAACTGTCTCTAATTATCTTTTGGAGAAGTAAATTGTTTTTTTTAGCCTGCCCTGTCCATGATGACTCAGTCAGTAAAATTTTGAAAAGTGTTATTATTTTAGTCAGATTGTGTTTGTCTGTAATTGTGACAAAGATCAGAGCACATTTAATGAGTATTCAATGCAGGAATTCAGATATGGTTCCCAATTCTATCCTTGCTATTGTACATTAAAAAACTAGTCATGATGATGAACTATTCCAACAACCGACTACCTGATTACAAAGGAGGATTTGTTCTTTAAAGCATTTTTTCCCCCTAAGTGTGAAGAGTGTTTAGTTGTTACAGTTTTCAAGGAAGAACTCAAAGCTGTTCGCTAACTGCGCCAGCTGTTTTTGAACACAAAAACGCATCTGAAGTAAACATCCCTCTAAGAGATACATCCAGCTGGCATCAGTTAAACTTGAAACCAGCTGAATTATTCAGCTCAGACAGACTGAGAAACATCAAACGTGTTTTCAGTCAGACTGCACAATATTTATCTTTGCTAAGTCTTCATCATCATCATCGTCTGCCATTTCTGATGCTCATTTACACACAGAATTTAAAAAGTTGAGCAAAAACCCAAGCACTTGTACTAATGTTGCCAATGTTTTGCCTCAAAAAGAAGACATTTGTGGACTACTCAAACCATCCTTAAATTGAACGGAACATAATTTCGATGTTCCAATCATTATTTGAAGAAAATTTAAAATAATAAGATGGCAAACTCATATAGTGTGCATCAGGCTTAGGACCAATTAGTCAAGAAGTTATTTAGGTAATTCACAAACTAGTCGATTTTGAAAATGTGTGTTGGTGTACATCAGTATTGTATGTTCATATAATTTTTAACCAAAAATCTACATGTTGATCAAAAAACAAATGTTTTTTTATCAGTAGATTGCCTGGGGGAAGAAACTGTTCTTGTGCCTGGCTGTCCTGGTATTTGTGGCTCTGAAGCGCTTTCTGAACCCTTTTCCTCACTCTGGATGTATACAGTTCGGGTGGGCAGGGGAGCACCAATAATCCTTTCAGCAGTCCGAACCGTTCTCTGTAGTCTTCTGATGTCTGATTTATAGCTGAACCAAACCAGACAGTTATTGAAGTGCACAGGACAGACTCGATGACGGCTGAGTAGAACGGTTTCAGCAGCTCCTTGACTTTTGAGATTTTCAAAAAGAATTTTCCTCGTATTATTTCTGAACACATAATATGTATAAGACAAGTTTGTACAATATGTAGTTGTAGTTTTTGCATCTTTTCTGCAAAGATATTTAAGTGATTTGTTTAACATTTACATCATGTTGACAACTTCATGTGTGCTGCACTTGGAATTAACTAGACTTGTTAATAAAGAAAAAGTCACTTGAATCATGTTGTAGTTACATTTTTAAGTTGACTAGTTAAAAATCGTAAAAAAATCTAGAATCGGTCAAACATTCTGGAAAAATCGAGATTTAATTTTTTTGCAAAATCGCCCAGCCCTAATCTGAATGTAAACAATGTATCCCCATGCATGCGTTGTTTACGTTCAGATCAATATCCTAATTTGTGTTCCGAAGATGAATAAAGGTCTTACAGGTTTGGAACGACATGAGGGTGAGTAATTAAGAAAGAATTTTCATTTTTGGGTGAACTATCCCTTTAACTAACCTTACACAAGCAGAAATACACAAAACACACATGTGCACACAAGCATATAAACCATGCAAACACACACAATAACCATCTTACAAACCAGCAGTTTGTGCAAACACATGCACACACGGCATGTAACTCAAGCTTTATGAAGCAGGCTGTTTTTCTGAAGAAAATATCTCTGCAATGAGTCACGTCCTACTGTCATGCGTACAATTGAATACAGCACAGGCTATTTTCCAATATGCCAAAACAGACACAGAGACAGAATGCTTTCAGTTGTAAATATAGATGTTGATATCAGTTAGATCTCAGCTATTTATGTTTTTCACATCCTTTCTTAAGAATCTGATGGTTAAATGCTGACTGATCCATAAATAGCACTTTTGTTGTGTATTTGGTTCATGAGTTCACATGTTCATAAGATTGTTTTCAGTGGCAGCTTGCCGTCTGTAATCAAGGGGCTCAAGCACTTGACTTCAAAGAAATAGTTCAACCAAAAATAAGTATTCTGGCATCATTTACTCTCCCTCATATCATTTCAAACCCATTTATCTTTCTTCCACAAAAATAGATATTTTGAAGAGCTTCTTCATGCAGTTGAACACTATAATAATATGAGAACAGTAGTCTGTGTGATTTTAGACTATATAATAAGATGTATTCCTGAAACCATAAAATAGCTTTTTGTGAAGAACGAACTGGAATTTAAGTTATCACACACTGATAACCTCCTCCTACTGATGTCCTACAGATCAGTTCGACTCATAAAGAGTCATTTTCAGACCGAACAGAAAGAATAAAATAAAATTTGTATGTTTTACTGGTTATAGGCAAAAGCGTAAAGCCAACCATTTTTGGGGCAGTGCTGGCTGGTTCTAGAGTATGAACGCAGGTATAAAGTCATATCACTGGAGGTTTATGTTAAGCTAATGGTAAACGGGTGCTTATGTAGCCTTCACATTAAAAAAATGAAATTTGCAGTGGAAGAAGTGGAAGACTGGAAGCTGTGGTTGCAAGAACTTAAAGGGTTAGTTCACCCAAAAATGAAAATTAGCCCATAAATTACTCACCCTCAAGTCATCCTAGGTGTATATGAATCCAGTCGGAGTTATATTAAAAATGGTCTTTGATCTTTCAAGCTGTTTCATGGCACTCAGCGGGTGTTGCATGCATCAGTCCAAAAAAAAGTTAAATGTGCCCATCCATAAAAAAAAAAGTGTCTCACACGGCTCCGGGGGGTGAACAAAGGCCTCCTGTAGCGAATCAATAAGTTTTTGTAAGAAAAATATCCATATTCAAAACGTAATAATCACTTTAATGTAGCTTGCGCTCACTGTTGTACACGGGAAGTAGTTCCGGGGGAATGACCTCTGAGGTCAGCGCTGCGCATGCGCCAGTGAGTCTCGTGAAAACCAACATTTGTTAACGGGAGCAAAGGAAGCAAAGTTTCCTTACTTTAGCAAAGGAAAACCAGTCTCCTCTAGGCTTATATCGAAATCCTCTGACATTCTTCTTTACAAATCCTCGTTTTGTACTTCTAATTCGTGACCGTTATTTTGTTTTGATCTCTCCCCTGCGCTTCCACGTTCGTCACTTCTGAGCGGCGCATGCGCAACGCTGACGTCTTACGTCATCCGCCCGGAACTGCTTCCAGTGTACAACAGTGAGTGCAAGCTAGATTAAAGTGATTATTACATTTTGAATATGGATATTTTTCTAACAAAAACGCATCAATTCGCTACAGAAGGCCTTTGTTCACCCCCCGGAGCCGTGTGAGACACTTTTTTTATGGATGGGCGCATTTTATTTAACTGCTTTAGGATGGATGCATGCAACACCCGCTGAGTGGCATTAAACAGCTTGAAAGATCAAAGACCATTTTTAATATAACTCCCAACTGGATTCGTCTGAAAGAAGAAAGTCATATACACCTAGGATGACTTAAGGGTGAGTAATTTATGGACTAATTTTCATTTTTGGGTGAACTAACACTTTAAAAACAAAGTAGTAACCTTTTAGGTCTTACAGATTAAACAGAAATTTAAAGTAAGAAAAACATAATTCACTGATATAATGTTACAGTAGTATACTAACCTAATGAAGTACTGTTTTAACAGCATAAGATGTAACATAAAACCCTATTGTACATAAGTGATAAGAAACTAAGAAACAGATATTTCAATGAAAAAGCATAAAATGTCAAGTGACACAGGTAATTCTTCGAATTTACTGTTCTCCATCAGCTCGACCCTGAGATCCAGCTGAGCCGGGTCAAAAGTTCTGACTGGTGAATCTCGGGTCCTTAAGTCATAGAAGAGACTAGCTAAGAAAATGGGCCACTTCATAGCCCTCCAACCCACATACAGCCGGTTAAAATGAAAGATTCATTAATGCTGTGGGCATGCCAAGACCCTCTCACAATACATCAATTATACACACAGAAATAACAGGCAGAGACACAGACTCTTCATTTTATTCTTTAATCAAAACTCTGTCATGGCAGGAAAAGTAACAGCTGTTGGTTAGCACTATTTATGACTTATTCATTATTCATGAGTGGAGCAAGCGAAAGGGAAATGGACCAACAGACTGTTTTAACAGAATCACAAGAGCAACTCTTTGCATTATACATACATGTATTCAACACAGCAGAGAGACGCCAGTCCCATGTTTTTAGTTTGGATGTATAGTACTAGTGAGATGTGTGGCCTATACAGTATACAGTGTTGAGAAGCTTACTTTGGAAATGTAATGGGTTACAGATAACAAGTTACCCTATTTAAAATGTAATAAGTAGTGCAACTATTTCAATTACTTTATTATAGTAATGTAACTGATTACATTTGATTACTTTCTGATCACTTTTCTAAACTTCTAACAAGTGTTTTCAACTGTTAATCATTTTGAAACATTTAAAGCAGGCAGGGTTAATCTTACAGTAGTACTGAACACTGATCACTGCCAGACTTTCAAAATCCTTCATCACTTGAATTAAGATTCTAATAATAATTTAATTTTAAAGCCCAACCAACACAAAATCAGACTTTAGCACCGCTTTTTTCTTAAAAAAAAAAGGTTAAATACAGATTTAAAATCATGACGAGATATAGTTTATGTGATGATACTGTTTTTGAAATCAAAGTCTTTGCATAGACAAGAGACACTGGCATCTAACAATGCCTTGGAAAAAAACATTTAATCTTATTCTGTCTCTTAAACTCCTAAAACACTGGTGTCTCATATTTTAAGGCAGTCAATGCAATTTGGGAAAGAAATCAATGCGTATCAATCTGTGTAACAAATCAATCTGTATGTGTGTGAAAATATTCAGATGTTACAATTACAAAATTTTGGAATTGTGCAAGAATTGTGCTGAAAAAAATGACTTACTGTCATGAAAATTATGCCATAATGTAAAAATATTGGTAAATCTTTAAAAAGTAAAGAAGTAATTATCAGCTACATGTATCAGCCTAACTTTCTATACCAATGCATTCCTGATAAAAACTATATGCTAAGAGAGTGACAACTCCCATAGAACAATATTTATCTTACAGATTAAACAGAAATTTAAAGTAAGAAAAACATAATTCACTGATATAATGTTACAGTAGTATACTAACCTAATGAAGTACTGTTTTAACAGCATAAGATGTAACATAAAACCCTATTGTACATAAGTGATAAGAAACTAAGAAACAGATATTTCAATGAAAAAGCATAAAATGTCAAGTGACACAGGTAATTCTTCGAATTTACTGTTCTCCATCAGCTCGACCCTGAGATCCAGCTGAGCCGGGTCAAAAGTTCTGACTGGTGAATCTCGGGTCCTTAAGTCATAGAAGAGACTAGCTAAGAAAATGGGCCACTTCATAGCCCTCCAACCCACATACAGCCGGTTAAAATGAAAGATTCATTAATGCTGTGGGCATGCCAAGACCCTCTCACAATACATCAATTATACACACAGAAATAACAGGCAGAGACACAGACTCTTCATTTTATTCTTTAATCAAAACTCTGTCATGGCAGGAAAAGTAACAGCTGTTGGTTAGCACTATTTATGACTTATTCATTATTCATGAGTGGAGCAAGCGAAAGGGAAATGGACCAACAGACTGTTTTAACAGAATCACAAGAGCAACTCTTTGCATTATACATACATGTATTCAACACAGCAGAGAGACGCCAGTCCCATGTTTTTAGTTTGGATGTATAGTACTAGTGAGATGTGTGGCCTATACAGTATACAGTGTTGAGAAGCTTACTTTGGAAATGTAATGGGTTACAGATAACAAGTTACCCTATTTAAAATGTAATAAGTAGTGCAACTATTTCAATTACTTTATTATAGTAATGTAACTGATTACATTTGATTACTTTCTGATCACTTTTCTAAACTTCTAACAAGTGTTTTCAACTGTTAATCATTTTGAAACATTTAAAGCAGGCAGGGTTAATCTTACAGTAGTACTGAACACTGATCACTGCCAGACTTTCAAAATCCTTCATCACTTGAATTAAGATTCTAATAATAATTTAATTTTAAAGCCCAACCAACACAAAATCAGACTTTAGCACCGCTTTTTTCTTAAAAAAAAAAGGTTAAATACAGATTTAAAATCATGACGAGATATAGTTTATGTGATGATACTGTTTTTGAAATCAAAGTCTTTGCATAGACAAGAGACACTGGCATCTAACAATGCCTTGGAAAAAAACATTTAATCTTATTCTGTCTCTTAAACTCCTAAAACACTGGTGTCTCATATTTTAAGGCAGTCAATGCAATTTGGGAAAGAAATCAATGCGTATCAATCTGTGTAACAAATCAATCTGTATGTGTGTGAAAATATTCAGATGTTACAATTACAAAATTTTGGAATTGTGCAAGAATTGTGCTGAAAAAAATGTCATGAAAATTATGCCATAATGTAAAAATATTGGTAAATCTTTAAAAAGTAAAGAAGTAATTATCAGCTACATGTATCAGCCTAACTTTCTATACCAATGCATTCCTGATAAAAACTATATGCTAAGAGAGTGACAACTCCCATAGAACAATATTTATTATTTATAAGCAGACCAGGTGTGTCAGAGAAAATGGACTACAACACCAAACCAACTAAACCCAAACAACAGGGAGCCGAACTTTCCCTTAAGATTATGCAAAGATGCAGCACAGCAGAAAGACAGTGACAACCACCTCTGCGGGTCTAGACCCCGCGCTTGTTAGCGCACAAAGACGTGTGACGTGTGTGACGTAATACCGGCTAGGTGAGATAGAATGACTGGCAGCTCTCTCTATGTCTGCAGCCCTGTAATTTAATCTCTCTGTCACAGGGTGCAGCGTATTGTATGTTTCTTTTGAAAGTGAGCACGGCACAGACAATGCCAAAAATAACTACCACACAAAGCTCTGACGGAAAACGAATGACAGTGGCGGTGCGACAGGGCGGCGGTGGACGGATGAAGTGCTATAATGTTCCAGAAGATGAGAGAGTGATGTTAAGGGGTCTCACTAAATGTAGAAAGCCCAAATCTCTCAAACACACATAAAAACACCCACATGCAAATACACCTTGAATAATTGCTCTACTTTGTTCTAATATTTTAAAGGTATATAATTAAACCACAGAACACTTTATTATTGCAAATGTAAGAGGCAGTTTCGGTCACAGACAGAGGCGTAAATGCACCGGAGTGATCGTATAGGCAGATTATCATTAACCCACAGCCTCTATCATACTCAAGCAGGATAATCAGGAGGATTTTACAGCGGGCTGGAGTAATTGGCAGTATTACAGGAGCGATGGAGCTTGATTAACGAGGTATACACCTTACAGCACTAACCTGATGGTGGTTTAGCAGACTGGAGTACATTTGAGGGGGTTATGACACACAGAGCTTATTAGATGAATGGCTATGGTGAGGTTTTCTTCACAACTTGTGCCTGCACAAAGCGCTGGCAAACATATCAAGCAGGCACTTATTCACCTATGGGGATACTGACATGCTAGAGCTTGAATTTATGACACAGGCCT
This sequence comes from Sinocyclocheilus grahami, assembly GCF_001515645.1. Classification (NCBI taxonomy): domain Eukaryota; kingdom Metazoa; phylum Chordata; class Actinopteri; order Cypriniformes; family Cyprinidae; genus Sinocyclocheilus; species Sinocyclocheilus grahami. The sequence goes on along the minus strand of NW_015505401.1, from coordinate 2,346,970 downwards.
GTATTTCCCTCAGGAGCAGCTGGTTTAATAACGTAAGTTTAGCTGCATTAATACAACCTCTACGACAACCGATGCTCTTTGGAGACCTCTGGATTAATTGTGTTTTAGGTTTATTACTAGCATGAGATTAGTGAGGTTTTTGGTTGCCAAAGATTTATTTCTCGAGTTCAAAACAATATGTACAACTTGTGAAATTTTGAAGTTTAACCTAATGTCCTTTAAGTGTCCTAGGTCAATAAAAATGAAAATAAAATAACTCTTTGGCTGAGTATGATTCAGTCATGGACAGTGGTTCTACAAGACTAAATCATGTTATTATGACACAATAGAATCAAATTATTTGGACAGTTTCAAAGTTCTGGCATGAAACTCTAGATGGCTCAGTCTGATAGATCTAACTCAATCTGACATAATGACATCATTGTTCCATGGCACAGCTGATTGTTTCTCTCCTGTATTGCTAGTAGGGATGTTCATTTTAACATTTTAACGTTCATTTGAATTTGACCGATTAATACAATCAGTTAAACGCTTTAAAAAGTAATTTATAAAAAAAAATTTCAGTAATTTATCAAAATATTTTAAAAGGTTTGCTGCAAGGTTAAAATACGCTACGCGTATATAAAAAAATTGTTTTTTAGAAAGAAAACCCCCCCCCCAAGTCGAGTATATGTCGCATTTTATTATTTCTTTCAGAAATAGGCCTAGTGCCGATGCGAAATGTTTACAAACACTATAATAAACACCAAAGATTTAAACCACTTCAGTCTGTGTGCACTGAATTTATTTAATACACGAGTTTCACAATTTGAGTTGAATTACTGAAATAAATTAACTTTTCCACGACATTCTAATTTATTGAGATGCACCTGTAGCTAGGCTATTTTAGTTCCCCTCACTCCACAGCAAATCCTTTCAATTAACAGTATTTAGAAAAGAACAAGAATTAAAAATATAAGAAGCTATAGCTTATTCTACTACTCATTTAAACTGGGCAGTGTGTTTTTTCCCATATGTTTGACTAACTGTATTTTATTATGATAATGAACAGGCTGCATTGTCAAGGTAGCAAAGCTTAACTGTGTGCATGCATGCAGTGCCGGCGCAATCACTTGAGTTTTTTCCTTCTAACAGTGGAAGCAACTACTCCTTATAGTCATAAAGATAATCGGAATTGTAAAAGGTTTGCCTTTATTTGTGTACATTCACAATAAAAACAAATCTTTGTGCTTTTGTAAAATAAGCCTAAAGAAAAATAGGATGCGGCTTTCTGTCGTCTGTTTCCTTTCGCACAGCACAAAAATGAACCGAAACTCTGCATACTAGGCTACTTGTTGCACAGTTTTTTTTTTTTCGTTTTCTTAATTCATTAAGTAAAAATTATATTTCTCGTATAGGCCTATTTATTATTATTATTGTTGTTATTATTTTATTATTATATTATTTATATATATATATATATATATATATATATATATATATATATAGCCTAGGTTTATTGTTTTTCTCGCTCGCAGGTGCATGATGTGATATGATATCACCATGTGAATCCTCATGTTCTGTTGTTTGCTGTTTTTTTAGCAAATGTTCGTATTTTTAACGGTTCACAGTACATTCACAATAAAAACAAATCTTTGTGCTTTTGTAAAATAAGCCTAAAGAAAAATAGGATGCGGCTTTCTGTCGTCTGTTTCCTTTCGCACAGCACAAAAATGAACCGAAACTCTGCATACTAGGCTACTTGTTGCACAGTTTTTTTTTTTTCGTTTTCTTAATTCATTAAGTAAAAATTATATTTCTCGTATAGGCCTATTTATTATTATTATTGTTGTTATTATTTTATTATTATATTATTTTTATATATATATATATATATATATATATATAGCCTAGGTTTATTGTTTTTCTCGCTCGCAGGTGCATGATGTGATATGATATCACCATGTGAATCCTCATGTTCTGTTGTTTGCTGTTTTTTTAGCAAATGTTCGTATTTTTAACGGTTCACAGAATTCCTTTCTAATTTAATTCAATTCTAATTTAAAATAATCTTGTCGGTTAACGGTTAATAATCGGTTAACAAGTGTCTGTTTTCGGTTAGGAAAACTAACCAAAATGAACATCCCTAATTGCTAGCCAATGAGCTCGCTGCTAAATATTCAAATTAGGCATGGGCCGATTACCGGTTTCAAGGTATACCGCGATTTGAAAATCTCCCGGGTTCAAAACCGCTAATATTTTCCGTTATACCGTTCCTGCGGTATGCGTTGTTTTTCATGTCTCCTCAAAGACTGAAAGTGTAGGAATCCTTGAGGTTGAGTGCAGTGTAGAGAGTAACACGACCCTCCTCCTCCTGTTGGTGCGAGCGAGCGAGCGGTCAGTCACATGTGAGTGTAGGACGGCTGAAGGAGCTTCCTCTGGAACGTACGCGATCGGCAACCGGCCGTTTATTGTTTTATTGCAGTTTATATGAATGTGTTTCTGAGGGGAACTGACTGTCTTTAGAAACGTTTAAATGGTATTTTCTTTTCATCTTGTATAATTCACATTCAGTGTTGGGGAAAGTTACCTTTAAAAGTAATGCATTACAATATTAAGTTACTCCATGCCTGATGAGTTGCATTATTTTTATTCATTTTGACGAATACTGAATCTGTGTGTTGTTGTTTTTTGTGTGTGAGATGAATTAATGCAGTAACATCTTCTGATTTCTCTCAACATGGGTCATGAATTTGCAACTCTTATTACATTTTCGGAGATTGTACTATTTAACATTTAACAACCTGAAGTAACATCGACTTAGTAAAAATATCTGATATTTTAGAAGACTTTTTGACCTTGACACACAGTCATAAAGGTCTGCATCACTTCACTGCATCATAGCTGTGCAAGTAGATTAACACTGACACAAAACTTTGCCCTGCAAACTCAGCACTTTTGTTCCCCTCAAGCGTGGAGATCAAAAATACAAATCATGTTTACAAAAATGGCAGTGAGATATATCAAGTCAATCTCCCTCACTCAGCGAGATCTGGGCCCAAGATGATGTGGAGGCCTGCTGGGGCTTTAAATAACTCCCTTGATCTGTGTTTTGCATGGGGCTACAGATTTTTTAATGCCAAGGTTGAGCAACAGTGCAGATTGTTGCAAAGATTATGCGACATGAGACAAAGTCGATGTCTTTTTTTATTGTGCAAGTACATGTAAATACATTTTGAGATGACTGTTTATTTACATTGTCAACTTAAACAGTAGATTAACAAATGATCTTAAAATAATAAAGCATTCTTTATAGTGAGTCTATATGTTTCAGTGTTTGTTGAATTGCCTTAAAATCACTGTATTACAGAAACAATAATTCAACAAGATTCAATAAAATAATCAAAATCACAGCCTAATATATCACAGTAATAAAATGATAAATTAACATATTATGTGACATCAAAATGTACAGAAAAGTAGACTTTTTTTTTACTTTATGCAAAAATATAAATTATTCTTTTATTAATTAGATTTTGGGGTGAAATAAGACCCGACCATGTTTTTGTAAAATTTGCCCTTTTATATCAATCTGAAATAATTACTTCACTTTTTAGTTTGGGACTTCTTGTTGGTATTCCATGTCAACTGATCACACTAATGATCTTCCCCTTTTCTGTAGCTCTCAAATATCTTCAGCATGTTTTAAACACATTGACGATATTTGAGAGCTCTGCCAGAAGGGAACATTAGCAGTGAATAACAGCTTAAATTTCAGTCCTGTTCCGCATACAGAAATGTGACCCTGGACCACAAAACCAGTCATAAGGGTCAATTTCTTGAAATTGAGATTTATACATCATCTGAAAGCTGAATAAATAAGCTCTCCATTGATGTATTTTGTTTTGTTTGTTAGGATAGGACAATATTTGGCCGAGATACAACTATTTGAATATCTGGAATCTGAGGGTGCAAAAAAATCGAAATATTGAGAAAATCGACTTAAAAGTTGTCCAAATTAAGTTCTTAGCAATGCATATTACTAATCAAAAATTAAGTTTTGATATATTTACGGTAGGAAATTTACAAAATATCTTCATGGATCATGATCTTTACTTAATATCCTAATGATTTTTGGCATAAAAGAAAAATCGATAATTTTGACCCATACAATGTTTTTTTGGCTATTGCTAAAAACATACCCAAGCGACTTAAGACTGGTTTTGTGGTCCTGGGTCACAAGTATCATATGGACACACACAAGTCATGAGTTTTTTAGAATTACAAAAAAAAAAAAAAGGATGTGCTGACCAAATTTTCACACTTAGTGAACTAAACTCCAACAGTCTGGTCCCAGCATTATAGTTCCAGTTTACAATAGATGTCAGTCTGAATTCTGGCCTCACGTCAAGGCCTCTGTGCTACACGTCAAGTAATATTACACTGGATGACTTGAACAAGACCTTGTTTTGAAATAAGACATGGTTTTATTTTGAGAGAAGATAAAACATATATGACTGCACAATGTTACACTATAATAGTGGGGGTATCTGGGTGAATGAGCACAGGCATAGAAAAAAATCTACAGACAAAACAGAAATCCAGAGCGAGGGAGAAGAACACACAAAGAGAAAGAGAACGAAAAACAGAGCCAGAAGAAAAAAAGAGGGAAAATGGAAATACTCATGCAATGACTCATGCTACTGATGTAAAGCACGGTTTCTTCCATCACAGCTCAGCAAAATATATAAACATATTTTAGCCTAGTTTTGAACTTCTAAATTGTATTCAATGACAGAGAAAGACTGGTCATTGTAAAATAGTATATTTACACCCTAGTGAAAAATAAATATACTTAAATGTATTTGAAATAAATGTATTTCATGTTAAGTATACTACAAATAGATTTTTATATAAATGTCCTGCAATTGTACTTTTAGTATACTAAACTGGAATATGTACAGTCTGCTAAATTGGTACACCTAATTTTGTACTTGGTCCTGGGTCACAAGTATCATATGGACACACACAAGTCATGAGTTTTTTAGAATTACAAAAAAAAAAAAAAAGGATGTGCTGACCAAATTTTCACACTTAGTGAACTAAACTCCAACAGTCTGGTCCCAGCATTATAGTTCCAGTTTACAATAGATGTCAGTCTGAATTCTGGCCTCACGTCAAGGCCTCTGTGCTACACGTCAAGTAATATTACACTGGATGACTTGAACAAGACCTTGTTTTGAAATAAGACATGGTTTTATTTTGAGAGAAGATAAAACATATATGACTGCACAATGTTACACTATAATAGTGGGGGTATCTGGGTGAATGAGCACAGGCATAGAAAAAAATCTACAGACAAAACAGAAATCCAGAGCGAGGGAGAAGAACACACAAAGAGAAAGAGAACGAAAAACAGAGCCAGAAGAAAAAAAGAGGGAAAATGGAAATACTCATGCAATGACTCATGCCACTGATGTAAAGCACGGTTTCTTCCATCACAGCTCAGCAAAATATATAAACATATTTTAGCCTAGTTTTGAACTTCTAAATTGTATGCAATGACAGAGAAAGACTGGTCATTGTAAAATAGTATATTTACACCCTAGTGAAAAATAAATATACTTAAATGTATTTGAAATAAATGTATTTCATGTTAAGTATACTACAAATAGATTTTTATATAAATGTCCTGCAATTGTACTTTTAGTATACTAAACTGGAATATGTACAGTCTGCTAAATTGGTACACCTAATTTTGTACTTTATGCACTTAAATTGTGCAGAAGTAGTGCTGAAGTACAATTAAATATATGCTTAGTTTATTTTATTGTGCTAAAGTGGAACTATTGACTATTATATGTATACTTCAGGTACACTTTAAATATTTAGCTTTTAAAATCTGATATTATTTGACAGAGAAAGACTGGTCATTGTAAAATAGTATATTTACACCCTAGTGAAAAATAAATATACTTAAATGTATTTGAAATAAATGTATTTCATGTTAAGTATACTACAAATAGATTTTTATATAAATGTCCTGCAATTGTACTTTTAGTATACTAAACTGGAATATGTACAGTCTGCTAAATTGGTACACCTAATTTTGTACTTTATGCACTTAAATTGTGCAGAAGTAGTGCTGAAGTACAATTAAATATATGCTTAGTTTATTTTATTGTGCTAAAGTGGAACTATTGACTATTATATGTATACTTCAGGTACACTTTAAATATTTAGCTTTTAAAATCTGATATTATTCAAATATCATATCCTCATTAAAACATTTTAGACTTAATATTAAGAAAAGTGCATTATGCACAAGTAATATGCCAAGTAAAGTTTAATTATAATTTTTATATCAGAAAGTCTCGAGTTATCTGTCAGTAAATATGTTAATATATTTGAACTATGCTTTTTTACTAGGTCAATAATTACAATTGTCTATTGCATTATCCTCACTGAATGTAAACAAAAGAAATGTTTGATTAATGTGGCCCTTTTTAACCAATCATTCAAATTGAATCAGTCCAAATCAAACACAAGAGTCATTTGTCTGAATCAAACATTTTATCAGTCAGACAACTCACTTCCTCATTAACCTGGTATGTGTCACATCCGGGACAAAGAGGCAAACAGACCGTCTGATCTCTTGGATCTTCCGTTCGGTCTGGCCGTTGGTCTGCGGGTGGTATCCAGAGGACAAACTGACGGATGCTCCCAGGAGGCGGAAAAACCCTTGCCAGACCCTGGAGATGAACTGAGGCCCTCTGTCTGAAACAATGTCTTCTGGGAGACCGAAGTTCCTGAATACGTGCTGGAAGAGGGCTTCGGCGGTTTCCAGGGCGGTAGGTAATCCACGCAGGGGAATTAATTTGCAGGATTTGGAGAACCGGTCAACGACTACTAGGATGGTCGTGAATCCGTTCAAGGGAGGTAAGTCAGTGGCAAAGTCCACACCCAGGTGGGACCAGGGCCGGCGAGGGATGGGTAGCGGAACCAGTTTTCCTTTGGGCACATGACATGCCGTGGTGGAGATGGCACAGACTGAGCATCCCTTGATATACTGGGCGACATCTTGGGCCATGTGGGGCCACCAGTAGCGGTTTTGGAGGAGCGAGAGGGTTCGGCGGCTGCCTGGGTGTCCCGATCCCGGAGAGGTGTGAACAGTCCAGAAGGGTTATCTGTAGGGTGGATGGGACATAGTTCTTCCCCTCTGGACCTCCCGGTGGAGCGGGTTCGGTGAGAGTGGCGGCACGGATCTGGTGAGTGCACATTGAATAGGAGACATGAAGACGAAGCGGAGATTGGGGTCCGGGTGTGAAAGGGCCGGAGCCGTACAGAAGGCAGCTTTGAGCTGACTGAAGGCCTGGTGTGCCTCCGGGGTCCAGGTGAGTAATTTGGCCTTCCGCCGGAGGAGAGAGGTAAGTGGTGCCGCCAACTGGCTGAAGTGGGTGATAAAGCAGCGATAGAAGTTTGAGAACCCCAAGAATCTCTGCATCTCCTTGATGGTAGTCGGTTGGGTCCAGTTCCGAAAGGCATCCACCTTCCTCTGGTCCATTTGCACTCCTGCAGGGGTGACGATGTAGCCCAGGAAGTTAACGGTGGATTGGTGGAACTCAACACTTTTCGGCCTTGAGATACAGGCGGTGTTGGTGGAGGTGTTGGAGTACTTGGGTGACATGGTGACGGTGTGCTTTGAGAGTGGGTGAGTAAATGAGTATGTCGTCTATGTAGACGAGGACGAACCGGTTGAGCATGTCTCTGAAGATCTCATTCATGAAGTTTTGGAATATGGAGGGTGAGTTGGGAAGCCCATACGGCATGACCCGGTACTCATAGTGCCCGGTGGGCGTTACAAAGGCGGTTTTCCATTCGTCACCCCTGCGAATGCGGTTATAGGTGCTCCTTAAATCCAGCTTGCTGAAGATGCGGGCCCCGCGGAGCTCCTCCAAGGCCGCAGGGACCAGAGGAAGGGGATAGGCGAACTTCACCGTCTGGTCATTGAGGGCCCGGTAATCGATGCAAGGTCTCAGACCCCCATCCTTCTTGCTCACGAAGAAGAAGCTCGACACTGCGGATGAGGTGGATGGGCGGATGAACCCCTGTTGCAAGGCTTCCTGAACGTACTCCTCTATAGTGGCTCTCTCCGGGATCGACGTGTCCTTTGTGTAATTGGGCCCCAGGCAGGGTCAATGGCACAGTCCCATGGCCGGTAAGGTGGAAGGTCAGTGGCAGCGAGCTTGCTGAACACGTCCTGGAACGCCTGGTATTCGGGAGGAGGAGGAGTGACAGGTGATGAATCCGGGCTTTCCACTGAGGTGGAACAGACAGGGAGGTTGTTCCCGACGGAGATCGGGATAGGCAGATCTTGGAGGCACTCATGTTTACACTACACACTCCACTGGAGTATGTCTCCGGACTTCCAGGCGATGGTGGGTTGATGTTTGGCGAGCCAGGGGTGTCCCAGGACGATGTCCACAACGGCCTCCTCCAGCACCAGTAGAGAGATCCATTCGGTGTGGAAACATCCAATCCGTAGGACGACTTCGGAGGAGCGGCTTTCCCTGGACAGTGGTGATCTGGTAGGTCGTGGCATTTTTGCATCGGGGAATTTGTAGCCCGGCGAGACTATGGGAGGAGATGAAATTCCCAGAAGCTCCGGAGTCCACGAGGATTTTGACTGGAAAGGATTGGGTGTGATAAATTAGATCTGGATAGTACTCACCGCTGGGCGTGATGGATGAATGGGACAGGTGCGGAGCTGGTGCTCCTGGGATCCACAATAGAGACATAGGCCACGGGTGAGTCTCCGAGATCGTTCCGTGGACGAGAGTTGGTAGCTATCCGTGATCATGGGCTCTGGTGCTGGAGCGGAGAGGCTGGGTGAGGCAGCGGCAGCGGGTATCGATTCTGTATGGCACGCGGTTAGGTGCTGGGAGATGCGAACCGTCTTTTGGAGGAAGCTGTCGAGCCCCACGGTGTCATCGTAGATGGCCATCTGTTGGCGTAAGCCCAGATTGAGGCCTTGGAGGAAAACCGAGAGCAGGGCGGCCTCGTTCCAGCCGCTGCTAGCAGCGAGAGTGCGGAAGCGCAGTACATACCCGTGGATGATAACTCAGCTTGCCGTGCTGGTGAGGCAGGTGTTTCCGTGACAGTATGAATGAAAATGATTCATCATTGCCTTCAAAAAGAACCCGTACAACAGTATCAATCATCAATGTAAAAATGCTAATTAAAAAGTTTGTGAGCTTTTATTCTAATTTCTAGTCCAATTACTGATTAGTTATTTATATGAAGTCAAGACACATTTATTTATAGGGCTTTATTCAATACAGACTATTAAACTAAAAAATTATGTAAAATTCATCAGCTATGAAATGAATTCAGCTCAATTTAGTTCAGTGTTGTTTCAGTTCAGTTTAATAGCATTGATGTTGCAAAGTTAGCGTCATTATCCAGCTAAATTCAGTTCAATCTTTATTCTCATCTGAATAATTGATAATGTATAACTAAATATAATAGCCTTTTAAACCCAAGATGACATCTACTTAAAGCGTTTTAGATTTTAGTCCTAATAAATAACCAACTGTAATTAAAATAGGGTTTTTTAAATAAATGGGCATTTTTACAAACACAAAATATGTTTGAAAAAAATATTGTTGTTAGGTCCATTTTCTTGAAGGGGTGGTCCCGCCACTACAAAACCAAAATCCTGTAGGAAACACTGCCGTAAAGACAAATCTATACAGCTCATTGTCTTTTAATGTGTTTCCAATAGATTAAGTCAGGAAATCCCTACTTACTTCATTGAGAAAGCCCTGCCCAAAGAGGCTTATGCACACTGTGCCACCTCCGCTTAGCAGCCCTGAGTCAAGCCCGTAGGCAAAGCCTCAACTAATCAGCTGGTGGGCCTGAATTATGCAGCAGGTCCAAGACACTCGAAAACAAAGTGCTTCATGGTAAATGCATTTCTCTTGATTTGCGATGAATTGCTTGGAATGAGCGGCTGATAGAGGTTTTATTGATACATGTGTGAGGCCTGAGGTCTCAGAGGCATGAATGACTCATAGTGTTGTGCAAGAAACATGGGAGCGGAAGTGCGTTATAGCTGTGATGTTTATCTCATGACTTAACAGCGTTTTTCACACCAACAGATCCAGACTAAGGGGTGAAATCTTGTCGTTATCACAACTGTACTTGAGAACTCAATGATCAAGCATTATAAAAACAGTAATTGTGTGGCTTAAAGCGATAATTCACACCCTGCACAAAAAACGTTGATAAACGCAGGGAAGGAACTGCATGTTGCCGCAGGAGGTTCTGATAAATTTGCATTCACTCTGCCATGTAGCAGTATCATAGGCCCAACTCCTACTGCAGAAAACATCCCCCAAATCATGACACTTCTTCCTCCACTTTTCACTGACATCTTTACGCACTTGGGCTTCAGTCTTTCCCCAGTTTGACGACAAACATAATGTTTCCCATCAAACACAAATAAATTAAACTTGCTTTCATCACTGAAGTGAACTTTGGACCAGTTCTCCTCTCTCTCCACACAACATGCTCCTAAGCAAAGGTTAGTCTAGCCTTTTGATTCTTTGTGCTGATGAGAGGATTGGTCACTGCACACTGTTTTTTCAGTCCAAATTTTCTTAAACGTTGAGACACTGTATGCCGAGACAGATTCTTACCCTGTTCAGTGCTGAATTGGCTAGCAATTCCAGCTGCAGTGTTGAACCGATTGCCCATTGAGATTCTCTGCATTATCCTGTCCTCTCGTGCATTTGTCTTTCGTGGAGGACCAGCCTTGAGTGAGTTAGTGACATTGTAAAGATGCAATATTCTAGAAATCACAGATTTGGAACAACCAGCTTCTCTTGCTATGGCCTTCATCTGAACAACCTGCTGTCGGAGGGTTTCAGTGACTTTAGAACGGCTCACCATCTTGCAAAGTCAGTGAAAACTAGAAAGTCTGTCTGAATCCAAGATTGTATCAGTCAGACAACTCACTTCCTCATTAAACTGGTATGAATGAAAATTATTCATCATTGCGTTCAAAAAGAACCCATAAAACAATATCAGTCATCAATGTTAAAATGCTAATTAAAAAGTTTGTGACACTTAAATATAATTTCTAGTCTAATTACTGATTAGTTATTTGCAAAGTCAGTGAAAACTAGAAAGTCAGGCTGCCTGGGTTTATCAGATAATTAAGGAAATTAGCACAAGGTGCCAGATTAACACTAATAACTTGGAGGTCAAAAAGTAATATCAAAGGTTTGTAATGAGCAATTAGAGATGACCAAAAATGTTCACAATTTTCTCTACAGTATGAGTGCAAAATGTCCCGTGTCAACTCGAAGTACTTAAGCAGTTAAAATGAACCAAAACACCCACATTATTGGTGACATTGTTCTTTATTTAGCCACAAAGTGGAAAAACACACAGCTTGTTGGGATTTTCATATCTGTGGTTAAAACAAGAACTATGCTGCCAAGGACATTCTGTGCTTAGTGACTTCTTTTTGGGTAAATATTTTCACCTTTATTTACATTTACAAGTATTAATTTATTTACTGTTTAGGTGGAAAATTCAAAAATAAAAAGTGAAATTATCTGCACGCTATGAACACAAAATGCCCCCTTTCTTACCTAAAGAAGATTTAAAAGATAAAAGAGAAGATAAAATTGCCCCAAAACACTCACCACTAGGTATGTTGGAATTTTCATCATCGGTTTAAAAAAATTAACAAGAACAATGATCCCAATGACGTTCACCATTTTTCTAGCTTCTTCAGGACAGATTATCATCTAACTAGGATCTGTTAGGACTCTAATAACAGTTTAATACCGTTAGAATCAGTAACATCTCTTATTAAGGCTATTCTGAGATATTGAGCTGAAGGCTTCATTTCAAAGTAACTTTCAGAAGCAGAGGTTTCTTTTTTTGAGTAAGTTTCTCAGAGGATGTTCAATCTCAGCTGGACATCTGCCTTCATTAACTTTCACTTTGGCAGCATAAGATGTCTGCTCCAGGTTACTGTCTGAACCATAACAAACTCCACTCTGCACCTCCGTCTGAATTTACATTTAAATTCAAATATGCAGGTAAAATGCAAATGTTTACAATAGACAAAAAAGACTTGTGCTTGTGTGTTGATGCATTCTTGAGTTTGAAGGCAAAAACAAAGTAAAACTAAGCAAGCATCTGTCATTAGAACAGAATGAGTTAGCATTCTTTACAAATACAAGTTAACATAGTAAATCACATTTTACAATTACAGTAAAAGTACATTTGTTTGTTCAATACAATGGCGTCTAAAAGTCTGCGAATTCAAAATGTAATTTAAACCTGGAAATGACGGAATGTTTTAAGATTTTGAAATATTTTAAATATTGTAATGAATAAATTAATAAGAAATATTTAATATTCTCAATATATAATCTAATTAAATCAAATCTGTGACATTGACCATGCCAACTCATTTGTACAAAATGCTCTTTGGATCAATAAAAGTCATGCTGGAGAACATGATCATTAGATTCTACACAATTAATGCAGTTAAATTTATGCAGCTCGAGTGCTGCTGTCATAGACTTTCTTAATTGATTTAATCTTTCACTCAAATTGTTCTGCCGGTAATTCAATTTGTAATGACAACAATGATGTGGCATTGGAAAAATGTAAAACAGACACATTTTTGCTTCTAGTTTCAGACTTTCCTGGTAAACTGATGTTACAAACAATAAGCAGTCATTTGCTGCTAATTCTTATAAAAGTTACATTAAAAAAGTATTTTAATATTGCATTGTAAACCACTATTTAAGCACAAGTACACACTCAGCTAGAGCTGGAGCACAGGCGCTACTTCTGGCTAATTTATCATTACGATAAATTACTCCGCATGTCTGTCAGCAGCTCTACTGAAATCAGTGTAGTGTCCTGTTGGTCTGTTCCATCTGTCTCCTTGAGCAGAACATTAACCTGTCCTATTTCAAATGCTCTTTTGACGCAAATTTGGAACTTGATGGACACAGACTAAACCAAACCAAAGATAAGGTTATTCATAATAAACAAATGTCAGTCATTCAAGGCATCCAGTTTTACATTATGTAACCATTAAAAACAGTATTACTTTTTTAACTGTTTCCATTAGGGCTGTGCGATATTGAAGAAAAATGCGATATGCGATAACTCATTAAATAATGCGATATTCGATATGCGATACGATAATGCTTAAAGTGCCACATGCTTAGATGAAACAGTTTTACTCAGCTGTTGCTGAGTCAGTTCTGTGAACTTCTATAACCATCTTGTGTCATATATATATGGTTATTTGTATGTATATACTGTATGTACCAAGAGTTCCTGTAAAACCACAACAAATTCCTTGTGTTTGCGCACACTTAAGTGGTGAATAAGCTCATTCTGATTCTGATTCTAATAAGAAAGCACCCCTACAACAACTTCTGAAAGTGAACGGTATGTGTTTTACTCGAGCATTACATAAAAATGTAATTTTAACATGAGTTTAGGAACTGAATAATAAAAATAAAACACTGCTTAGTATTTACTCTTTGAATTCAAAATGCACTGATTCTTATTTAAACTACAAAAGTTATTTAGGTAAGAGCAGTGAGTGATTTTGTCTTTGTCTTTTGTTCATGGCCCCAAATACTGCAAGCTGTAGCGATATGCATATTGCGATTATGTACATTTGCGATATTTCGATATATTGCACAGCCCTAGTTTACATTTAATGAATGTACATTTAATGAAACCTATTAAGTAAAAAGTCAAGATAACTTTAAATTAATTAAAAAATCTGGTTTAGTAGTCTGTTACTTATCTGTTAATGTGTTTATTTCATCCACACACAATGCTTTTTGAGAAGCCTTAACTGCACATTGCAACATCATGAATCATCACAATATCATAAAAGGATTGTGAGTGAAGTGTGTGAAATATGATGAACACTCCATATTCAGAGGCGCGGAAATGGCTCTAAGTCTCAGAGTTGATGCTTCTTGAGATTACCTGCTTATTTATTAATAAAGTGTAACCTGAATGCACAAATAAATCAATCAATGTACAGTCCTGAAGTATCGATACAGCATCATGACTCATGAGTAAAAATATTGCAATTTGCACAGCCCTACAAATAAAACACCTAATGGAAACTTTCAAAAATGTGCTGAAAAACTTTGAAACATTTTGACAGAAAACTTCTAGACATTAATGCCTTAAAGCAGTTGTGTGTTGCTCAGCAATTATGAACAAACTGCATTTACATTGGACATGAACGGACCATCGTGGCATGTTGAAATTGCAGCCATTAGAATCAACAAAGCAGCCCACATTGAAAGTGAGACACTGAAGTGTATTCAAGCCTGATTTCTCCCTCCAGCATGAGACTGCACAGATGTGCTCTTTTCCTCATGAGATGCTGTAGAGCTCCATCTGAGCGCCTGCCAAACCATGGTGCTTTAGCCTCCAAGAGCCAGTGCCAGCCAAACGGAGCGCACTCACATTTACAAATGTACTGCCATTAGTCTTGGCGCTCAATGTAGAATACTGTAAAACAGCTCTTTAGTGAACTGTGAAGATAACTCCTAGTTTTTCAGATGGTGTGCAAGTAGACATGGTAGGTTTAATTTTGGTAAAAATCAGTTAGGTTATCCAGTGATGTCAGATGAAATGACAGAGATAAACAATGTGCTTTGGAAAATATGATATCACTCAAATAACTTCACGTACTTGACCTGCAGATTTGACATTTTCTGTGCAGTGCTTGCTGAGATGGAAGAGTTAATGTTTCTGACAAAACGTGGGAGTATTCCTTGTTAATACACTCCATGAAATCTAGCGTTATGAGAGAGTTTTCCGATTGAATGTTTTCTAAACGCACACGCATTGCTTCCTGTGCCTTAACCGCTTCCGACCCCCATCCACTCTAGGGCCCCTCCCTTCTTTGTAAATCTCTCAACATGCCCTCTCTTTCTTCATCTGACGTGATGGTGCCAAACACTGACTCATTAGAGCTGAGGGGAAAGACAACAATATCCGAGTCGGGGAAAACCATCTTCTACAACAGAGAACAAACGGATGTTTGCTCGAGATTTCTTGTCAACTTCTTTGATCTATAAGGTCAGACACTGTGAATGGCTACTGTAAGTCATGCATTTCTGAAAGAAGAGAATATTTTAGAGATGTCACGCTGGATTCAGCGAGAGCAGGACTGTGTAAGAGCAGCAGAAATCTTTCTTCTGGCAAGAACGCAAACAGGCAAGTTCAGTCCCAGCGGATCCTCAGAGGCCCAGCAGGAAAATTCTGCTCACACAGAAGACTTCTTGTGCCAGCTCTGAGACTGAGGGCCTGACCTAATAAAACTACTGCCTTGCAGAAATACAATGGTAACAGCAGACTGCACAACCTTGACTTTATACTTGTGCTCAAACTATTTTTAAGACAAATTCTCTGAATATTACTACATGTTAGAGGTCGGATCGATACCAGCATTTTGGCTTCAGTGCAATACAAAGGTCTTGAACTTCGGTAGTGATATTAAATCAATACTGTAGGCAACTGCCTCAAATGACTGATGAGATGAAACAGAACATTATTTTATTAACAGCATAGCATAAAACTTTGCCAAAGCAAAACCTTCTGTGTGGTTTTCATACATTACAATACAAATAATGGGCCTTTTTTTCTTTTTGCACGACTTGAGTATCACTGGAGCAACAGGACACATTTTTTTCTCCTAAATTTAAATTAATCAAAATAAAAAATGCCTAAATTTTAAAAGCAGTTTGGTTGGATTTTTAAAATAAACTATTGCTTTAAAACAGCAGAAGCATGTAACCTAATGAAGTCAGTATCTTCTAAAAGCAGGCAGGGGCGCAGGAAGATATGTTAGGTTGGGGTAGGGCTGGACGATACGGCCAAAATTGATATCACAATATATTTCTTAATTTCGGTCGATATGATATAATTCCGATATTGATATGAACACTATTTATCTGAAATAGAAATCTTTTGTAACATTATAAATGCCTTTATCATCACTTTTGATCAATTTTAAGCATCCTTGCTAAATAAAAGTATTAATTTCTATCATTTCTTTCCCAAAAAAATAATAAAAATTCTACTGAATGGAATAGTGTATAATGTTACAAAAGCTTTTTATTTCAGATAAATGCTGATCTTTGGATCTTTCTATTCATCAAAGAATCCTGGAAAAAAAATGTACTGTTTTAAATATTGATAATCAGCAAATCAGCATATTAGAATGATTTCTGAAGGATCATGTGACACTGAAGACTGGAGTAATGATGCTGAAATGTATGATCACAGGAATAAATTACAAACCCGATTCCAAAAAAGTTGGGA
>NW_015505401.1:2321744-2328865 GCF_001515645.1 Sinocyclocheilus grahami | reverse complement strand
TTTTCTGGAAGTATTCCTGAGTCCATGTTGTGATTTTCATTACAGTAGCATTCCTGTATGTGATGCAGTGCCGTCTAAGGGCCCGAAGATTACGGGCATCCAGTATGGTTTTCCGGCCTTGACCCTTACGCACAGAGATTGTTCCAGATTCTCTGAATCTTTGGATGATATTATGCACTGTAGATGATGATAACTTCAAACTCTTTGCAATTTTTCTCTGAGAAACTGAAATTTTTCTGATATTGCTCCACTATTTTTCGCCGCAGCATTGGGGGAATTGGTGATCCTCTGCCCATCTTGACTTCTGAGAGACACTGCCACTCTGAGAGGCTCTTTTTATACCCAATCATGTTGCCAATTGACCTAATAAGTTGCAAATTGGTCCTCCAGCTGTTCCTTATATGTACATTTAACTTTTCCGGCCTCTTATTGCTACCTGTCCCAACTTTTTTGGAATGTGTAGCTCTCATGAAATCCAAAATGAGCCAATATTTGGCTTGACATTTCAAAATGTCTCACTTTCAACATTTGATATGTTATCTATATTCTATTGTGAATAAAATATAAGTTTATGAGATTTGTAAATTATTCCATTCTTTTTTTACTCACAATTTGTACAGTGTCCCAACTTTTTTGGAATTGGGTTTGTACATTTTAAAATCTATTCAAATAGAAAGCAATTTTAAATAGTAAAAATATTTCAACATTTTACTGGTACTTTGGTACTTTGGATCAAATAAATGCAGCCTTGGTGAGCAGAAGAGAATTCTTAAAAAAAAAAAAAAAACTTTTGTGTAGGCTGATCTTATAGATTGAAACAAATGTGCTTCAGCCAGAAAAAAGGGTATGAAAAGTGCTCCGAGTCGCTGCAGAAAACAAAAAAATTGAACAACAACAAAAAATGTTGTTGGAGACGGGCTTATTTAAAATGCAAACTCATTCTCTGCCAGCAGGAGGCACGTTTAGAGTGATAAAACTAGCGGTTTCCCCAGTAATGGCTGTAATCAAAGCAGCTCCGCTTCGCTTATGAACTTTATCAGATCAAATGAAAATGCCATCAAAACTTTTCTGAAGACAGTCGGTTCCCTTCAGAGATACATTCATATAAAACACCCGCGCAGTGTTATGATTTTGAAATGTGCAGTGCTCATGCCTATTCAACGAAGTCAAATGGCACAAATAAATCAATGTATGGGAAACTGGTAATGTATATCGAAATATCGGAAATGTGTTTAAAAATCATATCACCGTTATTGAAAAAAATGATATTGCGATACATATTGATATTGAATTATTGTCCAGCCCTAGTTTGGGGTGCTGTATTGCTCTGTGGCGATAGAGGCTATTTACACTTAGGGTGCTTTCACACTTGGTTCGATTGCTCCCCCTCCCCCTGCCCCCGCTGGACTGTATTCACATTATATTATTTGGGTCCGAACCACGGTTCGTTTACGTCATCAAGCCAGCAGCTGTTTACCCCATTGCTTAGTAACGAAGGCGCAGGAGAAGACAGCAAAATGCGTAGCATTGCTCTCTTCAATTTTATATTTATGCTTTTGAACCATTGGTTTTGTTTCCAAAGCTTCAGTACTTAACGGCACTTACGTCTGCCTTACTGCAAATCCCCTAAAGAACTCTGAAGGTGAACAGAAATGAGATATACAGCTCTCTGCTTGCAGCACGTCAGTCACGCTCGACAGGAAAGTGAGAGAAACACACACAAACACACATTTATATCAAATAATACGTCATTAATAGCGGTTCACTTCCGTGATTTGGTACGATTGCGTTCACATAAGCAGCGAACCGTACCAGAGTTCACTTGAACCGTACCCCAGACCACCCTTTTTAAGCGGACTCGGGTAGGGTTCGTGGGTGCGCACCCGAGTTTGGAAGACCACGTTCACATCATCCAAACGTACCGAACTCTGACGTCAATCGAACCCGGGTGCGCACCAAAAGTGCTAGTGTGAAAGCACCCTTAGTGTAAATAGCATATGATATCACTAAAAACTACTGCTATTTTCACTAAGTGCAAATAGCTATAGATTCATTTATCGGCCAACATATCGGTTATCGGCTTTCAAAAATAAAGAATAATCGGTTATCGGTCTCGGCCAAAATTTTCATATCGGTGCATCCCTAATTTATACTATGTTAAAATAGCAGGATATTCTGCTATCACTTATTGCAAATAGTGGCAATTATCTGCACCTCAGCATTGTAATACATTATAAAACAGTATGTAATAACTTATTGAGTGTAAATTTTAATTATAATTATAATTATTAAATGGATGCAACCTTATTGGGACAAAAGCCCACCCTACACCTACCCTAACCCTACCCGATACTTTATTTTCAAATAAATGCTTTTCTGATGTGATTTGAAATTTGAAAAGGGAGAAAAAAAGTTCGCCAAAAGGCAGAGTCGAACCCGGGTCGATTGCATCAAAAGGAGTAGCCTATGACACACGTTTTACCATCTACGCCACTGAATCTGACGATTGATGACCGTCTTTTGTAATGTTGACTAGCCCAATCACACGTTGGTGGGTGGAGTTAGTGTATATAGCCTCTGCAAACAAGGCAGGCTATTTGCACTTTTTTTTTTTTATTCCCAACAGTTAAACAGTTGCCCACAGAAAAAAACAGGGGGTGCTGCAGCACCCTCACTTCCCACGCCTATGAAAGCAGGTTGTTAATCTTACTGTGAATGATTCATTCATGCATGCATTTTATTTTTGTACATTTTGACCTCATAACGTTTAATTCAAATGTTGCAACTCGACCTTCTAGTGAAACAACAGACTTCTCCATTAATTTATGCTGGACTTCTTCAATAATTTAGTCCACTTAAACCCCGCCCCTTCCTTACAATCGACAATCTTCCTGCATCCAATCAACATTTAGTGGCTTGAACCAAGTCCTACTTTTTATTAATTAATTTATTTATTTGATAATTTCACTCAGATGTTATTCACTCGCTCCAAAATTAAAAATCTATCATGATTTACTCACCCTCAAGTCATTCCAAACCTGGCTCACTTTCTTCTTTTTGTGCAACAAAAAAATACTGAAAAGACAAACATTTTTTGTCTATTTGCATTATTTATGCATTATTTTATTTATTTGTAAGACTTTTTTATGACTAAATTTGGTAATGGGAGAGTAAAAATATTTTTAAAACGTACACCGTTCAAACTAGGCTGCTTATGTTGAAGTGTTTGGGATGTGGCTTTTAATGATGAGACCTTTTTTGTAATCAGGCTCTCAAAAAGTATATAACAATTTGGATATAGATTTATCGGCCAACATATCGGTTATCGGCTTTCAAAAATAAAGAATAATCGGTTATCGGTCTCGGCCAAAATTTTCATATCGGTGCATCCCTAATTTATACTATGTTAAA
This sequence comes from Sinocyclocheilus grahami, assembly GCF_001515645.1. Lineage (NCBI taxonomy): Eukaryota > Metazoa > Chordata > Actinopteri > Cypriniformes > Cyprinidae > Sinocyclocheilus > Sinocyclocheilus grahami. The sequence continues at coordinate 2,325,454 of NW_015505401.1, read as the reverse complement.
ATAGCAGGATATTCTGCTATCACTTATTGCAAATAGTGGCAATTATCTGCACCTCAGCATTGTAATACATTATAAAACAGTATGTAATAACTTATTGAGTGTAAATTTTAATTATAATTATAATTATTAAATGGATGCAACCTTATTGGGACAAAAGCCCACCCTACACCTACCCTAACCCTACCCGATACTTTATTTTCAAATAAATGCTTTTCTGATGTGATTTGAAATTTGAAAAGGGAGAAAAAAAGTTCGCCAAAAGGCAGAGTCGAACCCGGGTCGATTGCATCAAAAGGAGTAGCCTATGACACACGTTTTACCATCTACGCCACTGAATCTGACGATTGATGACCGTCTTTTGTAATGTTGACTAGCCCAATCACACGTTGGTGGGTGGAGTTAGTGTATATAGCCTCTGCAAACAAGGCAGGCTATTTGCACTTTTTTTTTTTTATTCCCAACAGTTAAACAGTTGCCCACAGAAAAAAACAGGGGGTGCTGCAGCACCCTCACTTCCCACGCCTATGAAAGCAGGTTGTTAATCTTACTGTGAATGATTCATTCATGCATGCATTTTATTTTTGTACATTTTGACCTCATAACGTTTAATTCAAATGTTGCAACTCGACCTTCTAGTGAAACAACAGACTTCTCCATTAATTTATGCTGGACTTCTTCAATAATTTAGTCCACTTAAACCCCGCCCCTTCCTTACAATCGACAATCTTCCTGCATCCAATCAACATTTAGTGGCTTGAACCAAGTCCTACTTTTTATTAATTTATTTATTTATTTGATAATTTCACTCAGATGTTATTCACTCGCTCCAAAATTAAAAATCTATCATGATTTACTCACCCTCAAGTCATTCCAAACCTGGCTCACTTTCTTCTTTTTGTGCAACAAAAAAATACTGAAAAGACAAACATTTTTTGTCTATATATATACAATTAAATTTTATGGCGTTAAATGTTGTACTGTATGGACAAAACCAGTTAAAACATTCTTCAAAATATTTCACTTCTACAACCATTTTAGGTTTAATCATTTACTAGCTGTTTATCTGAAAAATGGCTATAGTGGAATCGAAATGACAAATTTCACCTTTAAAATAACAAGGAATTAGTGTATCTGTTATAAGCCGCACTGATATTAATATCCACTGATGCTTCAATTAGAAATCCACATCATACAAACATCAGCAAAATAGCACTTCTTTTAATGATATTTATTGAGAAAATGCACAAGAGGTGAATCTGGACACCAAAGGTCCAACTAATTTATGCGATGTAGGATGGCTAATTATCACATTGTGATAACACATTTCCTCATGAGCAAAGCAATGCCAGTGAGCCAAACTTTAGCTATTTATTTTCTGTGTAGGCGTCTTTGTTTAGCAAGGCTTGTGTCTGATTCTTTCACACAAATAAAGTGCATGTAGTGAGAACACCAGTAAAAGGTTTCCATTTTGTTGCTGAAATGGAAAAATGCTGGAAAACAAAGGCAAAATGGCTCACGTTTCAGCAGTACTCTGGAAAAAATTTCACCTCCCTGAAATATTGTGTCTAATGTACGATAATTCACGATGGGCACACTGGCAAAGAGTGAATTAGCCATTAATGAAGCCCAGATAAGAGCTTTATCCTACGTTCCCATACACCCTCTGTAAAATAACAGGCCAACTCTGATGCTCTAAACTCGGTAAAAGCGACATACTTTAACATATAGTAATCTGAAGCACTCGTGATGACAGAATATTAAATTCCACTCTTATTGCACTTACAAACTCCAGTGCATCCAGGGAAGCTCCGAGAAGCAGAGAAAGGCAAAAGCAATACATCTTTTCAATCAGCGTCCATTTGAAAACACCCGATCGCAGCTCGAATTGAATAAAGCTCCACTTTAGACTGCAGTCTTCTGCAGAAGAATAGCCTTGTATCTTCAACAGGACGTGTTTAATGAGGCTTTTCAGATCACACAGAGACCGTAACCCTTATCTCTCCACCAGAGGCCCCATTCCACAGGCTGCTGGGGTGCAGATGCATTTTGATCCATTTCTATTTAAGGCAAATCATTTTTTTAGACCGCAGACATCTTGACCCTTTAATTACAGGTATTTTAAAGAGGCAAAAACAGCAGGGGAACACTGGAGGAACATGTTGAAGCTCTTTGTAATATTTAATATGTATAAGGCTCAAGAGCCAATTAGTGATGACCTCTGAGCTTGACAACTCAACCGTCTCAAATCTTTTTATTTTCTGACCTTTTATGTATTCTATTCACAAGACTTATTAGACCAGAAAACCTGTCCAGCAAGAAGCACTTGCCCCCACTCTATGACTGCCAGGTTTTTTTAATAGTTTCAAATGAGCTTTGAAAACCTTAAATGTGCACTTAGTCAAGTTGTTTAAGGATATGCAGCACGACACACAAACTAAATTTTTTACTTCATAGAAATGTGCTATTTGCAGTGATTATTCATTTGAAAGTGTGAAAGTGTGCAGAGTTACTTAGGTAAAGTAAATATTCAGCAGGTTATGTGATCTCAATGCGGGACCACAATGTTCCACCATGTCTCCGTGAGGCAACCCACTCCATGTAAAATAAAACAGCTTTTATTAGGCTTCTGATATATGACTGGAGGTTCATATTCTCAAAAGTATACAATTCTTTATCTGTAAAGCTTCATGAGAAAATGATAGAATATGGTGGTGTGGTTACACAGCATAAATATCGCAGAATTCTTATAGGATTATAAAATATGGGGAAAATTGTAGTATTGCCATACCTCAGACATCAACCATGACTGCTGTCACGAATTCGGTCTATGGACTTCCGTTTATTCACCACCAGAGGTCACCCTTTCCATTTCATTGACTCTCGCACAACACAAACTGTTGCATAGCACCCCGGACTACATATCCCATCATTCTTTGCACACTGCACTGATTGCACACAGCTGTTTCTAATCACCTCACTCACTATATAACACCCACTCTAACCACATTTCTCTGCTGAGTATTGTTTAGCCTGTACCCCTTTCCGAGTCTCCGTGTTTTCCTTGTTTTGCCTTGCCTGTTTTTGCGGTTTCTGATCTTTGCCTGTTTTCTTGGATTTCTCCCTCTCGTCTCGCCCCTTTGATTCTGTCTGCTGATCGGTGACCTACGCTAGCCCTAGGACTATTCTTGTGTTTTGCCCGCCATATACCTGTTTGCCAGTGTTTTGACCCTGCCTGTTTACCACGTCTCTTAAATAAAGCCTGCAGATGGATCCACATGTCTCACGTCTTGTCAGCCCCATTACAGAATACTAACAAGGATCCAGCGGCTTTTCCAAAGAATATTGGCCAGGTATGGACACGGCAAGAATTTTGTTAGCCCTTAAACAAGGCCCCCGATCTTTGGAGAACCATATTCGAGAGTTTCTAGCCATCGCTCACTATTCTGATTTACCCGACTGCTTATTGATAGAGTTTTTCTGTGATGGCTTAAATCAACCTCTTAGGGCTAAGCTTAGACGCGAGGGTCCACGTTCATCACTCGCTCAGTTCATGGATTATGCTTTGTTGACGGTTGGATCTTTGTTTACTGTGGGTGTCGCGGAGGAAGAACGCGACACAGTGTCTGTGACTAAGATGGCGGCTGTACCAGAGCACGCTCACAAAAAGGCGGCGGCAGCGGAGCCTGATCGCAAAATGGCGGCCACACTAG
>NW_015505401.1:2292626-2320842 GCF_001515645.1 Sinocyclocheilus grahami | reverse complement strand
GAGAATACAAAAAGTTTCATATAGATTAATATTTATTCAAACTTGAAAAACATGAATAATCTGAGACTCAAAAATATTACATTCATGAAAAAAGAATAGACAAAAAAGGGACAAATTCTCATCTAAAAACATCCAAATGAGCAAAAATGCAGAATACAAACTTCACAAAAATATACCAAAAAGAACTCAAAAGAAAAACATCAACAAAATACCTGCAGCCCTCAGGCCACACTCCTCACTGCCGTAAAACAAATACAAACTAACTCCATTAAACAAAGACAGTCAGCCAGCACCATTACCCTATGGGGAGGGACATATTCACATACAACATTTAACATTTTCCCATAAACCTCAAGTGCAGAAGAAACATTTGATCATATCATTCAGAATTAACAATCTACTCTCTTATGCAATAAAAAGAATAATTTACAATGCAGTGAACAGAAAAATATAACAGGAGCAACTCGGCTGCATTATCCCTGAAACACCCATTCGCCGTTAACCATTGGTACATTCTCAAACTTAGCAGAACAAAGAATTTGTGATGGTCACACTATATGGAAGCCAATTTCCACCGCTGAATAAAGAATAAAAAAATTAATTGCAACCTTTTATCTCACATTTTTTTTCTTTTTTCTCAGAATTGTGTGACACAAAGTCAGAACTGCATGCTATAAAGTGATATTTGATATTTATCTCACAATTCTGAGAAATAAAGTCAAAGTTGTTATATATACAACTTTGTTTACTTGCAATTGTAAAAAAAAAGTGTTTGCTTTTTTTCCCATTCAGAAGTGGACTTTATAACTTGCGATTGCAAGTTTATATCTCACAATTTTGAGAAGAAGTAAAAACTTTTTTTAGAATTGTGAGATTGTCACGCTACGGTGAAAGGAGGAGCTCATGACGAAGGAGATTAATTCAAATAGTATTTAATATAATCCACACTCTCGCACAACACAAACTGTTGCATAGCACCCTGGACTACATATCCCATCATTCTTTGCACGATTTGCACACTGCACTGATTGCACACAGCTGTTTCTAATCACCTCACTCACTATATAACACCCACTCCAACCACATTTCTCTGCTGAGTATTGTTTAGCCTGTACCCCTTTCCTAGTCACCGTGTTTTCCTTGTTTTTTTGCCTTGCCTGTTTTTGCGGTTTCTGATCTTTGCCTGTTTTCTTGGATTTCTCCCTCTCGTCTCGCCCCTGTGATTCTGTCTGCTGATCGGTGACCTACGCTAGCCCTGGGACTATTCTTGTGTTTTGCCCGCCATATACCTGTTTGCCAGTGTTTTGACCCTGCTTGTTTACCACGTCTCTTAAATAAAGCCTGCAGATGGATCCACATGTCTCACATCTTGTCAGCCCCGTTACAACTGCATTATTTAAAATGTTTTGAACTGAAAAGACACTGGAGAAAGCATTATTCACTTGAGAGGAACTCCCTTTGTGAAACTTTTGACTGAGGCAAGGTAGTGTAATATATTTATTATGTCAACTTAAGTCACATATAGTCCTGGTATTCTGTTCACAGACAAAGCAGGGCTCCAAACAAAAGAATCGAGTAAGGAGCCATTGGCTCCTATAAGAAAAAAACTTAGGTGCCAAATTATTTTTTTAGGTGCCACAGAATAAACGTGTTTTATTTATTTTATTATATATATATATATATATTTTTTTTTTACATTTTAACATTTTCAATCATACTGTCACGTGTTTATGTCTCATCTTTTCTTGACTTTATCAGCATTTTAATCCATTTTGTAGATTACCTGGGAACTAAGGTTCACTTAAAGTGGGAACTAAATGTCTTTTCCAACTTGAAATAATACAGTAACAAAGAATTGTTTATTACACAGAATCTGTACCAATATCATGGACCATAAGCATCACTTAGCCACTGAGTGTAGTTTGGGCTCCTCCTCAATGCATCCTGTAAATGCTGTCATACACTCTTAAAAATAAAGGTGCTTCACGATGCCATAGAAGAACCTTTTTTGTCTAAATGGTTTCATAAAGAACTTTTACGTTTCACAAAAGGTTCTTTGTGGCAAAAGAAGGTTCTTCAGATTATAAAAAGTTGAGAAAGAAATGGTTCTGTGAAGAACCTTTTAAGCACCTTTATTTTTAAGAGTGTATGTCTTTCACACTTTCAGTCTGTTTTTCTTAATTAGTAAAATGCAAATAATTGTTGATAACCCATTAAAGGGGCTTTTGCACTGGAGGAACCTTTTCCTAGTTCATAAATACAATAAAATAAAGTAAAATAAATGTAATAATAGAAATATTTAAATGCTGTGTTTTCTGTAAAGGAAAAAGAGTTCATTGTTGAAATTGCCCTCTTTCGTCAACACAAAGACAGCAATTAAATGACACCAAAGGAAAGTTGAGCTGAGCTATTGACATCGGCTGTCTACAACGCAGACTGTCTGAACTGACATGATGAGACTATATGTCATTAAGTCATGTCTTAAACACAAAGATATCAGATTTTGCCTCAGCTGAGGTGATGCAAGCACAAATTACTTTAAATAAGTAACATACGAATACCAGAAAACCAGACAAGTCTGAGACAGAATGGTGTCTTTCCATCTAGCTGTAACCTCACCCACCTGTTTAGGTTTAGAAATCACATTTTTAATGGATGAGGAAGGCAGGCGGAGGCAACACCTGCCACTGTGCTTGAGCAACCACAGCATCTGCTCTCAAAGCCCTATACAATCTCGCACTATCCACAACACATTTCCTATACACAGCTGAGATCGTAGAGAAGTTCCCATAAGTAAAGAACGAAAGAATCACAGAATCAGACCACTACCACCCTCCTGATGTCTCTTATCAAACTCAGCTTATTTCACCTCACACTGTGACTATGGCAACAGCGTGTGTGGTTTCGTAAAGCGGTCCTGAGCTCTGGTTGGAAAATAAAGGTGTGTGTTTTCTTGTTAAAGGACACAGCTATGTGCGGCCCCATACTGAGCACAGTATTACCTGCACAGCTGCAGTCGCAATAGGTGATAGGTGAAACCAAAAAGCCAATAAACGTCTATGTGGTTGTCCTCGTGAATTCTTTCTGAGCACTTCGGCCCAGTCATGTTCCCACAGTTTAGCTTAAAGTTATATTTGTAGATTGTATTTCTAGCAGCATTTTTCACACTCACAGCCACTAACCTGAGAGCTGGACTGCACAGTGGGAAACGGAGAAGCTGTACAAGAGTTGAAGAAATGGAAAGTGCACCATTATGGTACCATAATACAATATTGATGGAAAAGGAAATTACAGCCTCTAATGCATCCTTTAGGTTTGTCCAGACTGGGACATACCAAGCACAGAAATAGAAGGCTGAATGGATGATATGGAACTTTCTTTTAGGTTATTTTTACGAGAAAGGACTATAGTCTATGGACATTGATGATCTTATCCCCTTACAACTGAGGTCTTAGGACTCTAAAGCTCACAGCTATATGAGCAGACCTCCTGAATCTTAAATTTATAAATAAAACCTTTATTTAATTTGAATTATTACCATATTGGCAAGTGGGGTTGAAGTAATGTCCAGACGACTGTACAATAAACTGGACAAATGCACTGATACACATCTGATTTCTTTGTCAGCTGTTCTTGTTCACTTAAGACATACCCAATTGCATTTATCAGAATGATTGTCGAGATCGGTATTTTGACATAATTTGATGTGTATATGTGTCTGTTCAAACACAAGGAGATACGAAAGAGGATTCATTTCGGTGTTTGTGCACAGTCTGAAACGCGCCTCTCTGCGTGTGCGGCTGTGCGCATAGAAAACCCTTTCGCCTTTTCTTTTGCTGGAATGGTTTAAAATCGCTTGCGTGGGTGAACATGAATAAATGATCAACTTTCACTCTATTATGGTTAAATTTTCTTTAAATAAGTAACATACGAATACCAGAAAACCAGACAAGTCTGAGACAGAATGGTGTCTTTCCATCTAGCTGTAACCTCACCCACCTGTTTAGGTTTAGAAATCACATTTTTAATGGATGAGGAAGGCAGGCGGAGGCAACACCTGCCACTGTGCTTGAGCAACCACAGCATCTGCTCTCAAAGCCCTATACAATCTCGCACTATCCACAACACATTTCCTATACACAGCTGAGATCGTAGAGAAGTTCCCATAAGTAAAGAACGAAAGAATCACAGAATCAGACCACTACCACCCTCCTGATGTCTCTTATCAAACTCAGCTTATTTCACCTCACACTGTGACTATGGCAACAGCGTGTGTGGTTTCGTAAAGCGGTCCTGAGCTCTGGTTGGAAAATAAAGGTGTGTGTTTTCTTGTTAAAGGACACAGCTATGTGCGGCCCCATACTGAGCACAGTATTACCTGCACAGCTGCAGTCGCAATAGGTGATAGGTGAAACCAAAAAGCCAATAAACGTCTATGTGGTTGTCCTCGTGAATTCTTTCTGAGCACTTCGGCCCAGTCATGTTCCCACAGTTTAGCTTAAAGTTATATTTGTAGATTGTATTTCTAGCAGCATTTTTCACACTCACAGCCACTAACCTGAGAGCTGGACTGCACAGTGGGAAACGGAGAAGCTGTACAAGAGTTGAAGAAATGGAAAGTGCACCATTATGGTACCATAATACAATATTGATGGAAAAGGAAATTACAGCCTCTAATGCATCCTTTAGGTTTGTCCAGACTGGGACATACCAAGCACAGAAATAGAAGGCTGAATGGATGATATGGAACTTTCTTTTAGGTTATTTTTACGAGAAAGGACTATAGTCTATGGACATTGATGATCTTATCCCCTTACAACTGAGGTCTTAGGACTCTAAAGCTCACAGCTATATGAGCAGACCTCCTGAATCTTAAATTTATAAATAAAACCTTTATTTAATTTGAATTATTACCATATTGGCAAGTGGGGTTGAAGTAATGTCCAGACGACTGTACAATAAACTGGACAAATGCACTGATACACATCTGATTTCTTTGTCAGCTGTTCTTGTTCACTTAAGACATACCCAATTGCATTTATCAGAATGATTGTCGAGATCGGTATTTTGACATAATTTGATGTGTATATGTGTCTGTTCAAACACAAGGAGATACGAAAGAGGATTCATTTCGGTGTTTGTGCACAGTCTGAAACGCGCCTCTCTGCGTGTGCGGCTGTGCGCATAGAAAACCCTTTCGCCTTTTCTTTTGCTGGAATGGTTTAAAATCGCTTGCGTGGGTGAACATGAATAAATGATCAACTTTCACTCTATTATGGTTAAATTTGGCAATTAATCTGTGGATCACATGCGTGCCAAAACATGGGGCTTGCTCCGTACAGATCACGGATCAACTATGATCCGTTCAACCACTATTAATGATCAAAAAGATGTAAATAAATAATATTTAAAGAATATAAAGCATAAAAACTTGGGCTGTTGATTAAATATAAATATTTATAATATTAGACCACAGTTACTGCCTAAAACTATGTAAAAAACAAAAATCTAATGAATTGATTTACATTATAGCATTATCAAACACATTTAATTTATAATTAAATGCAAATGCATCAACAGCCTATTAGATAAAAGTCTTTAAATAAAGATAACGTAAGATATTACTTTATTCAGATAGATGCATTTTTTACATTTTTGTTGTTAATTAATGTGTACATAATATGCATTCTTGGATTATGTCTGCTATGTTATTGAACTGATGTACACATAAAACTTATTTTATACTTTTAATTTTACCACATTTTTTAAATATAATGTATTGTACTAAACAACATATTAGGTTGGTGTTATAGGCTCATGACATACATGGTGGCACTAATCATGAGGCAGGATTAACTACTGTCATTTATAATTTGAGATGTTATTGAAGACATCAGCAGCCTGTCAGATCCATTTTCAGTCCAGGCTGTCAGAAACAAGCCTTTTCACACATCGCTGCAAAATTCAACTGGAGTTCAAGCTACGCACAGGGCAATTTGACACCCTGTTCTATCCAATCATGTTTCGAAACACTGTCACAAGCTAAAGAAATTTACAAACACAATCACTCTGACTCAGTGTAAATTTCTGTCGTGTACATCAATAAAATATTGGGATTTCATTATGCATTGAATTTCATACGGTGTGAAATAATTGTTTCAGAAATCTCTGCAGAAACCCTCTGTCTTGTTGTGTTTGGTTTCCAAAACTGCAATATATTGAAGTCTGGATGTCTGCGTTTCTTGGAGTACTGTTTATAGAAAGTGACAGATAAGGAGAGAGGGAGAGAGAGAGAAAGAGAGAGCATCCACCTCATTGCTTCTACTCTCAATGGCTGAGAAGGGAGATAAAAGTCAGTCCACCACCCCCAATTTATCTTGCTGTGAAAATATTCACAAATTGGCCGCTGAAGCAGCCAGTAGTCTCTTTAAATCACGTGGTAGCAGGAATAAAAAAATATTACTTAACTGGCACACAGTTCTGGTTGGTACTAGTACATACATAGAAAAACACATTTCTCAATCTGTTACCATGGTGACTGGGAAATGACAAAAGAGTGTATTTCTAATGGATACGGTGCTTCTTGTCACATTCAGATGGTGTTCAGAGTCAAACAGCCAGTAGTTCACACACTCAGACCTCTCACATACTTTCACATTCATTTTTCTAATCAAACCATCATCACCTCCATCATCTTCACTTCTAAGTAGCATGCCATTTTACCGAGGCAGTTAGATAAGCTTGGAAGTTGTACATTAGAGTGCTTGTCATTTAATACATGTAGAAGTGCAAGCACTAAATTTCCTACTACAACTTTAATGAGCTATTTCGCATCTAAAGAGATCAAGTCATCAATACAGAAAGACTCTGATACTGACACATGCGTACTAAGATCTAACATTTAAATGGCAGAATAACTTAGACATGTCTACAAAATAAAGACGCCTTGTAAATACCTTAATATATTGCCATGAATTGCGTAACTATTGTTTATAAATGACAACCAACTCTCAAAATACATAGCCTATGCAACCATTACGCAACTCTCAAACTAATACACTATTAGAAGAGTTTGATCTTATCAAAAAAGGAATGTTTTGTTATAACTACATGAATTCCTGTCGTCCACGCCCGGGATCAAATAGTTTCCTAAACGCAGCAGATTATTATAACGCTTTTAACGTTACACTGTATCGACTTTGTAATTACATTACTTGCAATCATGCATGGACATGTTTCCGGTTTGCATGGCATGCAGGGCTAATACAATTGTGGAAAGCACAAGAAAAGCCAATGACATAGTTATCTACGACAGGTCGCCAAATCGAGGAAGTTTTTGACTTACCTTTTAAACTGAAGTTAACTGGTGGTACACCAAACTGACCGCCACTTCCGGAGGATAAGAAAACTGCGAAATTCACAACTACGAAATGTATCCGTGCGGCATCTTGTCAACAGCACGTCGTATCAAGCAAAAAAAAAAAAAAAATATATATATATATATATATATATATTTATGATACCGTCTGCTTTTGTGAAGTTTACGTTAAATATTCACGTAACAGACCTTGAAGCAATAAAACTAGATACAATTAAATATTGTAACAAGTAGCTATTATTCGACATGTAGATATAAAATGATTAAATGAAGTAATCAGCGCGGAGTCAAAAACGAGTCTTGAAGATGCTCTTCCCTCGCGCTCACTGTGCAAATAAACGGTGCTGTTGGGCGCGTGGGTTCCTCGAGCGGTTCACAGACGCAACTGAAAGTGGCCTTAGCCAATCAGCGGGGGAATTACCACGTACGTCACTTGTAGAGGCGGGGCTACACCCGTTTTGAGAGCACCTTTTCCGTGACGTCGCCGCATTCTAGAGCGCATAGCTCGAAATACATTTCACTAAATGTTTTAAGGACCCAAATTTGCTGCTGTTTGGTTACTTTAATGAATATAAATGGTTATTTTTTAACAGAATGGCAACATTTCCTAATTTATTAATACGTCTTTGCTTAACCGCTTTCACTGGTCAGCAGCTTGTTGGTCACTGTGAAGGTCAATCCAAAGTCACTTTGTATAAAAACCACTGTTTACATATGGCATTATTCTGGGGATTTTCCTAGACATTTGGTGCCTTTCAACACATTTTCAGATAGGCTAGAAATTGCCTTAAATTGGCAAAAGACCCTCTATCACATTGATTTCCTACACACCACTGGTACCCTGGATGCTTAAAAGGATAGTTCACCCCAAAATAAGATTGTGTCATTAATTACTCACCGTCATGTCGTTCCAAACCCGTAAGACCTCCGTTCATCTTCGGAAAACAAATTTAGGTCTTAGGGCCTTACGGGTTTGGAAGGACATGAGGGTGAGTAGCCTAATTAATGACAGAATTTTCATTTTTGGGTGAACTATCCTTCAGTTCCAGTAGATACTTGGAAAGATTGACATTTTGTAGAATATAATTAAATGAAATGGTGACGTAAAATATTAGCTTAAAATACTGATCTATAATAATATTAGAATAATTAAAATTCTAATATATATTAATATAAAAATATTTATATAATCAATTGTATTATGATGAACATATAATAGGCTAATAATAGTCAATAAATGAACATTTGTAATAAATCTTTAAGAAACTCAACGCAAAAGGTTCTCCAAATATTTGCTTTCAGAACTGTCAAAACCTGTTATAAGACAAACATTCTCATTAAAAGCATGGGTGAGAGAAAATCTAATGAGTCTGTTTTTGAACCACAGCTTTGATTGTTTTTGTTTTTAAATAAGAATCATTGTGATAATAGCCTTTTTAGTCATATTGCATATCCTCTTTGTTATACATGCCAACTTCTATTTATGTCACGACAAAAGCAAAAAGTCACCAAGAAGAAGTGACCGAACCTTCGAAGACTAAATGATCAGATAATTAACCTAAATAACTGTAGAGCATTCAAGGGTATTCAAGAGCATCCATGCCTTTAGTTTGGTGTCAAAACTCTTCAGCAGCAATTAATAAAAGCCTAATAATACATGAGTAGTGCACTGTGCCTTTCATCAGTTTGGTGTTGCCTGCGATGGAAGATAAAGTAAAAACAGCGGAGGAATGTTGAGGGTATTGTTAGTCAGAGTCAGACATGCTGTGTATTATGGGGGTGTGTTCACCAAGCCGTGCATATTTTTAGCACATTCCTGGGGTATTACACACACCCTCATCATTGAGAGTGTTTATGTGTGCTAGAGGACAGAGTATTCATTCATGTGAAGTGGGTTTGTGCGTGACTGCAATAAAAATTTGTGGGCTTCCACCAGATATAGATAGATATGCAAACAATAATCGCACAGCAATCGTCTTACAGTTTGCATCCTCCATCACGCAAAAACCACACAGTTTGATGAAGCTCTTATAATGTGGTTTGTGGAGTGTTCATCTAAGCAACATTACACTATCTTTGTTTTTGAAAAAAAAATATATATATTTAGGATATTAAATGACACTACTTTTTGTAATTACTTGTAGTTATTAATTATCAATACCAATGCTCCCACTAGGGGCCTCTGCAAACTGCATCATAAAATCGTATTTTTGGGGTTAATTAATTACAACAGAGGAAATATCAGCTTAGATAGGAGGGCCTTTTGGACAAAGGTGGCCTTACAGCTGTACAGGGCTTTGATTAATTTGACGGAAGACGTCTTTAAAAAAAGACAATGCTTCCATCTAGTGGTCAGTTTCCTAAAAACAGAAGTCATATCATTCAGTTAAAGCAATAGCATTTCTTCACTGTCACCTTGGAAACGTTTGATTTGTTATAATGTGGTTTGTGGAGTGTTCATCTAAGCAACATTACACTATCTTTGTTTTTGAAAAAAATATATATATATTTAGGATATTAAATGACACTACTTTTTGTAATTACTTGTAGTTATTAATTATCAATACCAATGCTCCCACTAGGGGCCTCTGCAAACTGCATCATAAAATCATATTTTTGGGGTTAATTAATTACAACAGAGGAAATATCAGCTTAGATTGGAGGGCCTTTTGGACAAAGGTGGCCTTGCAGCTGTACAGGGCTTTGATTAATTTGACGGAAGACGTCTTTAAAAAAAGACAATGCTTCCATCTAGTGGTCAGTTTCCTAAAAACAGAAGTCATATCATTCAGTTAAAGCAGTAGCATTTCTTCACTGTCACCTTGGAAACGTTTGATTTGTTATCAAACTAATTATTAGATGAGCTCTTTTTTATTTTTGCCTCCTTTTTTATGAAGTTTGCAATTTTGCAACACTTTCACCAAAATGTGGGACATGTCTAAATCCAATTTTTGTTTTTTTTAGCTATAAACATTAAACAAGCCAATAATTTATATAAAAACATGGGAGAATTAATGGGGGGAAATGAAGTTTAGCAAGACTGATATCATGTTTCATCTAAAACATAGGGGATTTGTGGAATGCGCCAAATTAATTAGACTACTGTCACACACTTGCAATCAAAATTATTCAACCCCCTTGACCTGCAAGACATTTTGTTGCAGAGAACAAAATGTTATGAAAAACAATTCAACAAAGGCATCAGTAAACTATCGTAGAAGGTTTATTAAAACACATTTGACTGATTTTGAGGACATAAAGTTTATTTAAAAAATCAAATTGGCTCTAAACATACATGTACAAAATTATTCAACCCCAAAAAGTTACATTTGATAGAGAATCTTTTATTCTTTTTAACCTCCAATAAACATTGCCAATTTGTTGTTTGGAAAAGCTTCCAGATCACTGATAATCTTTGGTTTTAATGTTGCCACTGCCTTCTTCAAATCCCACCAAATGTTTTTAATGATATTTAAATATGAAGACCGAACAGACCACTGAAGAACTTTGTACAAAGAACCAGTGAACATCTACACCCAACCTGTGTGACAGGCCTCAAAGATCACAGATCATTTGTTTCTAGCGCTACCAAAGACCTTGATTAGGCTACATGATTGATCAGGTGTGTTTAATTAGGGTCGAAGCTAAACTATGCAGGACAGTGGCCCTTTAGTTCGACAGCCCTGTTATAAGCCTTGGCTGTTTTTTTGTTTTTTTGCACCAGGCATACCACTGATCCTTGGGTCCAAAAAGTTCCAGTCAGGTCACATCACTCCATAAAACATTCTCAACAGATCCAAATTAATTTAATCATATTTAAGTTGGCCATTTATGTTCTTATTGGTCAAGAGTAGCATTTGGCAAGATGTCCCAACAAGACAGCATTTTTTTGTTTAATGTTATTCTTATACTCTGCATTGAAATATTGTTTCCTCCTCTCATTAGGTTATATTGTGTTCACTACGCTACTCCTTACCTGACTCACTGAACCCGGACTCCATCCTGATACCGTCCTGTCTCTGTGCCATCCTCTTCAGCCCGATCCACCAAGGAACCCGTCATCACATGAGCCCGATCCCTACCATTCCTTAGACTGGTTGTTGCTCTAACCCGTTTGCTCTCCATATCTCTCTCCCTCTCCCAGCATCTGTTCAATAAAGCTGTTTACTTTACCTCTCTGTCCCTGGTCCCCTTCTGTACTGTGACAATGGTGTTTTTGAACCATGGTATAGTAAAGTACTCAAATTCATTTGTTGTGGTAATTCTATAATAATATAAACATTACTTTACCCAATACTGTAAGTTTTCTTCAACTATAGGGTATATTACAGTATCAGTTCACTATAGTTAACACTACAGTATGCTGTAGCAAAGTATTGTAAATACTATATATACAGTATAATACACTTTACTATATGGTTCAAAAACACTACAGTATTTACTTTTATTCATGTAGGTTATTAACTTAAGTTACTGTAAATTAACGTGTGTGTGTGTAGGAATTTCAGTTTTATAGGAGTTGCGCTGTATCTATATTGTCTAAATGTCTATTACATTTTAATGATGCCATTTTCCTTTAAAATATTCTACAAGATAAAAATTATTCTACTCATGTACTGTGGCGCCATCGTGTGTTCATATGCTTTTATGTGTTTCAATACTGCAACAAATAACTGCATGTTAGATTTGACCTTAAAATGTATTAAAGGTGTACATGTACCGATTGATATGGATGTCTAAATGTCAATTTACACATGTATGCATAATGACCAAAGCACACTTGGTATGGAGCTAAAAAATTAGGATGGTAGCCGCCAAGGAATAAGGTTGGCTGTCTGTGCATACTTTATTCATATGTTATAATTATTATATATATACCCTGTTGAAAAAAAACAGCATATGCTGGTTAGGTATGTTTTGAAGCATGGCTGCTGGTTTAAGCTGGTCATGAGCTGGTTTCTGCTGGTCATGACAAGGAGCTAGTTGCTTAGGACCAGCACATGACCAGCTTAAACCAGCTTAAACCATCTCAAACCAGCAGCCATGCTTCAAAACATACCTAACCAGCATGTGCTGTTTTTTTTTCAACAGGGTAGATAAACATTAAGTAGATGAATACAACAGTAAACTTTTTATAGTGTATGAAGAAGAAAACTACATACTGTATATGGTTCACCGAGAGTATAAATAAGACATATTTCAACAGTTATAAAGTGACAAAGAAATTCCCAATAGATTTGCCCAGAGAAGGTCACTCTGTGAAATTTTCTAAAAATATTTCACACCCCCTCTATAAACCTTCTACAATGGCTAAAAAACAGATTGCAGTCATTCTTCAGCGTTCTGTATGCAGAGGTGGCGCAGACGCTAGGAGAATGAAAGAATGTGTGTTCACAAACGCTCAAGGACACATTGCTGCTGAGAAAAGAGATTCAGAAGCAGAAATAAAAAGAAAGCCATTCTCAGTGAAGCTAAGGTCATTCAGGCACCTTTTAAATAGAAAATCAAAGGACAGACTCAGAAATCTGTGAACTATCTACACCAACAGATCTACAGATTCATATCAGTCTTATGCACACCCCTTCAAGTAAAGTGTAACCAAATGTTTTTATTCATAATGATACTGACGTTTATAGTTAGGGAACAAAGGCGCACCTATATTTTAGAGGGGGGACCACAGTTGCTCAGTCTTTGAAAGAGATGTATGTGTTTTGTTTGTGAAAGTAGTATCTGGATACCAAAATGCACAAAAAGCATTTTTATTTCATTTTGCTCTTCAGCATTTATTTTGTTTATATTTTAGTTCTTTGATGATGTCGCCACACGAGAACAGGAGCAGAAGCACTGGAGGGCTGTACTGGGGATCGGTATGATGGAAATATAGAGGGATACCGGGAGATGTGGGAGCTGTAGGGATGTTCTCTTGGAATATCGACTTTAATCATCTTCTTACTGTAAGAACACATACAGATACAGTTCATTCATTCATTCATTCATTCATTCATTCATTCATTCATTCATTCATTCATTCATTCATTCATTCATTCATTCATTCATTCATTCATTCATTCAGTTACAGATTGTAAGTCTCAGGATTTTTACAGTGAAAAGCTTGTGCTTTCTCTCTGTCCTTGACCCAACCCTGCCTGACTGAAAAATCACTTATCCAACAGTATGAAAGGCAGAGGAAAAGAAGAGAAGAAATGTACGTATCCACACTAAAAAAAAGAATACTTGTAGCATGCAAGGTGTAGCCAACAAAAGAGATGGACATATTTGAAAATTGTACCTCATGTCGATGTCTGTTGGTTTGGGGACCCTTGAAAATAAAAATAATGATAATAATAATAAAATAGTAGCTGAAAGAAATATTAACCTAATGTTTAATTAGTGTGTGGTAAATTAACCCTGTAAAATATTTAACTTACAGCTGGTCATTCAGTCGGATATTACTCCTCTTTGTTTGGGTGAGGTCATAATATTGCTGAACAATTACAGACCTGAAGGTAAGCACATTAAAATCTTAGTCTTACATTTTTTTTTAAAGGCATTTAGCAGACATGATCAGCTTTTTTCACAGCTGATTGTTTAATAAAACAAATGAAATGTCAATAATGTAAAAACTAACTTAAACACATATAAATAAAACATGAAATTTATTTATATATTTAATTATATACATATATATTTCTGTCATAACAACTCTTGGGGGGATTGGCATGGTAATGTACATGGCAATGTTAATGTATTTGGTCTTGGCGGAATAGATCTGCTACGCTGCTTCTGTAAGCAATACTGCTTCTGCAAATATAACATGTATGAAATAACCCCCATATGTAACATACATGTCATTACCCCATAGCAGATCTATACAGGTGGAGCTGGGGAAGGTGGAGGGTTTCTAAAGCGTGCTAATAAATATCCGATATGTCTTAAAATATTTAAATATATACTTAAAATAAAAAATATTAATTTACATGATTTTAATTAATTAAATGAACAAAGGCTCTATGACTCTCTCTCCTCTCCACCTGTAGCTGGTGTGTGGTGAGCGCACTGGCGCTGTTGTCCTGTGGCTGCCATCGCATCATCCAAGTGGATGCTGCACACTGGTGGTGGTTGAGGAGTGACCCCCCCACATGATTGTAAAGCGCTTTGGGTGTACAACAATACACAAAGCGCTATATAAATGCATCATTCATTCATTCATTCATTCATTCATTCATTCATTCATTCATTCATTCATTCATTCATTCATTCATTCATTCATTCATTCATTCATTCATTCATTCATTCATTCATTCATTCATTCATTCATTCATTCATTCATTCATTCATTCATTCATTCATTCATTCATTCATTCATTCATTCATTCATTCATTCATTCATTCATTCAGTTACAGATTGTAAGTCTCAGGATTTTTACAGTGAAAAGCTTGTGCTTTCTCTCTGTCCTTGACCCAACCCTGCCTGACTGAAAAATCACTTATCCAACAGTATGAAAGGCAGAGGAAAAGAAGAGAAGAAATGTACGTATCCACACTAAAAAAAAGAATACTTGTAGCATGCAAGGTGTAGCCAACAAAAGAGATGGACATATTTGAAAATTGTACCTCATGTCGATGTCTGTTGGTTTGGGGACCCTTGAAAATAAAAATAATGATAATAATAATAAAATAGTAGCTGAAAGAAATATTAACCTAATGTTTAATTAGTGTGTGGTAAATTAACCCTGTAAAATATTTAACTTACAGCTGGTCATTCAGTCGGATATTACTCCTCTTTGTTTGGGTGAGGTCATAATATTGCTGAACAATTACAGACCTGAAGGTAAGCACATTAAAATCTTAGTCTTACATTTTTTTTTAAAGGCATTTAGCAGACATGATCAGCTTTTTTCACAGCTGATTGTTTAATAAAACAAATGAAATGTCAATAATGTAAAAACTAACTTAAACACATATAAATAAAACATGAAATTTATTTATATATTTAATTATATACATATATATTTCTGTCATAACAACTCTTGGGGGGATTGGCATGGTAATGTACATGGCAATGTTAATGTATTTGGTCTTGGCGGAATAGATCTGCTACGCTGCTTCTGTAAGCAATACTGCTTCTGCAAATATAACATGTATGAAATAACCCCCATATGTAACATACATGTCATTACCCCATAGCAGATCTATACAGGTGGAGCTGGGGAAGGTGGAGGGTTTCTAAAGCGTGCTAATAAATATCCGATATGTCTTAAAATATTTAAATATATACTTAAAATAAAAAATATTAATTTACATGATTTTAATTAATTAAATGAACAAATAATAAGTATATATACATTTAAATGTATGTGTGTATATATATATATATATATATATATATATATATATATATATATAATTTAATACATGTCAGATATGTCTTAAAATTTTGCAGTGCTTACTCAGGCAACACTGATCCTCCAAAGCCAAAGTGTCGATGTCCTTTAATGACTGCAGGGATATATTCGTTCTGGGAACTTGAAGTCGTCTTTCCATAAGCCTGCTGGCTTAGCTCTTCATGATTGCTTCTTGGGTAGACCCTGTTGTCCCTTGTGTAAAATTGACAATCAATAAGAGTTTAGGTCACATCACATAATTTCTTTATGCTTCATGCACTTAAACATGACAACAAAAGGAAAGGAATATAGGACTAAATTTTAAATGCAGTCAACTATAATATTCTCACCTTGGAATATAGAGTCCAGTGATGCTTAACGGTTGCCTCAAGATTGGTGGGAGTCGGAGTGGAGAAGGACAGTTTTCTTCTTTCATGCTTACCTGTGCTCTAGTTGAAGCTGAAGGGGTTGAGTGTTCAGTTCTGGTCTATCAAAGGAGTGCGAGTGCTGGGCAGGTGGACACCACCATGCAAATCGCGTCTGCTACCATAGGCTTGGATCCCTACACTTTTCATAGTATTGAATCTACAAACAGCCACATGAAACCACAGAGTGACACCTTATCCAAGTCCGAACACCATCACTATGGAAGCTCAGCTGCTGCCTTTGTTGTGTTTAAGGGATTTGGTGATGCGAGATGCTCATTAGACCCGCCTCGCTGACAGAGCGCACTGAATCCTACTGCTAAGCCCTTAAACTCACTTATAAATTCCAGATATAATGCAAAAGTCATCTTTGAACAAATTAGGCTGATGTCAGTTCCCGTCGGTAGGCTTTAACTGTTACACTCAAAGCTAATTATGTAAATTCAAAAGTAAATGTATTCCTAATGAATAATGCAAGAAATCAGTAGCCCCCAGAGAGCAATCAAACCTCCAATTGTAAAGTCTGCTGCGGCTGGGCCTCTGAGTGCAGAATGTTCAGTGCTCGAATTCAATAGATAGGCTGAAACCAGAGCTGGCTATCAGAGAAACACAGATCTAGGCTACTGCAGTGAGTGTAAAACCATCTCTGGTTTCAGCAGTTAACTCTGGATACATGCAATGGAAAAGTCGAGTAGTTTACACATATAGGAATGTTTAGAGGGGTAGTGAAATAAAAAAAAAAGTGAAATATTTCATCATTTACTCACTCTTATGTCATTCCAAACCGAAAGTCTTCCATTCTCATTGTTTTTGTTCATACACGTCCTCGCAACAAAAATGTTCAAGCTTCAAAAAGTTCATAAAGACATAAATAAGTAACACAAATGAAACCAGCTGTCCAATTCAAATCTTCTGAATCGATAGTGATTTGTATGATTTTATTTTCACAAATATTGATGATGAATATTGAAAATGTAAATGAGTTTGTTTCTTCATTAGAACAGATTTGGAGAAATGAAGCATTACATCACTTGCTCATCCTCTAAGTGAATGGGTGCCGTCAGAATGAGCGTCCAAACAGCTGATAAAAACATCACAATAATTCACAAAATAATCCAAATGACTTCAGTCCATCACTTAATTTCTTGTCAAGTGAAAAGCTGTATGTTCATAAAAAACAAATCCATCACAATGCATTTTAACATTACAATTTTGCTTCTGGTCAAAAATCACATTCATGCTTCCTCCAGCGAAAAAGTCCATCTTCTGTTGTCCTCTCACATCATCATATTTTTTTAGAACTTTTTTGGAATATTTTTGCTTCTAAAATGAGTTTGACCTTTTCATATTTCTCTCCTGTTTCAGACAAGACGACTTTTTCACTGGAGAAAGCAATATTATGGATAGATGACTCATAGTTTAGCAGGAAGCAAATGTTGTAATTATGGACTTGTTTATTTAAATGCAACTTTTTGCCTCACAAGATATTGTGGATTATTGTATGTGTGTACTGTATTGTATTGTATGTGGATGTTTTTTTTTTTTTTAATCAGATATCCAGACTCTCATTCTGACGGCACCCATTCACTGCAAAGGATCCATTGATGAGCAAGTGATGCAATGCTGCATTTCTCCAAATCTGCTCTGATGAAGAAAACACTCACTTAGATCTTGAATAGCTCATGGGTGAGTACAATTTCAGCAACTTTTTCTATTTTGGGGTGAACTACTGCTTTAAGATTCCAGCAATAACATTAAAAAAAATTATGTCATTATTTTTAAGCATATTCAAACATAATGTTTATTTACAGAGAATTAATAAACTGAAGGAATGGATGCAGCTCTGCTTACTATAGTTATTTTACATTTGCCTGTACTCAAGACACTAAATATTCTGCTAGTATATAAAAAACATTGCCTTGCTCTCTCCTTAATTTTCCATCCATTGTAAAATCAGCAGAAATAAGAGTGAATCTTATACTTACTCCTGAAAAACAGTCAGCTCAATTCATTTTTGTGTTTCAGGTGATTAAAAAAAATGCAGACCTGTGCACAATAGCCACATATTGCATTTTGCCATCATAATGAAAAGTAGAAGCTCCATTGTTTATTCAGTTAGCTTTAATGCTAGAAACGTCTTTTTAATGGCTTGTGTGCTTGTTTGATATTTCCTTTAGGTTTCTAAATTTAATCCCACCTAGTGAATAACTCATCATCATTGTTCTCTATTTAAAACCGCAGGAGAGCTGTCCATGGTTCTGAAACTCTTCGCTTCCACAGTTCAGTCTTATATGAACATCATCAGATTACATCCCTTATCATACATTACATTAACATACATTTAATCTACCCTGTTGTTTTCGAAAATGTACACACCTCATGAAAAATTCCCACTCACTGTCTTTGCATGAATATTTGCCATGTGGTGTTCAATCAAAACGTGAACACACAGCTCAATAGACCAGACCCTGTCCAGATGCACCGCCAACTGCTTGCCAAGCACTTACACTGACCGGCCTTATTTATAAGGCTATGCTGAACAATATATTCAGTATTACACCTTTAATTGGGATCCTCCAGGGACCTTGTCAAAGTTTTCGAGAAAAGCGGGGATTTAGCACACACGCCAAACTTAAGTTCAGTGACCAATTACCGCCCTTCTCTTCAGAGGGGTTGCTGTATTACATCTCCTACTGTTGTATCCCTTGGTTGCTTGTTAATACTCAACTATGGAGAACAGGTCTCATTAGTCTGTGTCAGAATATACTGCTGCAGGCCTTTAGAAGCTGCTTTAAACATCAAGGCTGCAGCAGTGCCTTATCTTACTAATGAACATCAGCTGGTATAGCTTAAATACATACCAGCAACCATTTAAATGCGCTTAAGTGATTAACCTATCAAGCTCTGAGGAACACCATGGGGGTTCTTTGATGGAGTGTAAGCAAACACCTCCTGGCTAATGTGTTGCATTTGTACGCTACAATCCCAGAATCTGATTAAATTGTTTATTGAAGACCTGTATTGCACAGGATAAAATATTAAAATGTTAATTAAATCATATAACTCTCTCTGGGCAGATCCCAGAAATTGCTAGAGTTAAAGCTGAGGAGATAATTATCGCAAAGCAGAACCAGTTCACAGTTGCATTCTTTGTCAGAAAAAAATGTGGTTTTAACAGCATAGAAGCAACAATGTCAGAAAGAGTTCAGTTGGAATAAAAGCAGCTAAACAAGCACACAATGCCTTATTCAGGAGAAGTGAAGGTCTATGTGCGTCAGTGAGTGAGTGAAATGACTAGTATAGGAGAAGACGTGCAATGGTGAACTGTTAACCAAAACAGATGGGAAATAACATAAACTTCATATACTCATTTACATATGCAAAGATTTCTTTGTCTTCCTGTATTGTATTATTTAAGCTGCACACTCATTTCCTGTAATTTTACAATTACTATCCCACTTTTGCAAAAAAAAAAAAAAAAAAAAGAGCTTTTATCAGTGCTTAATTGCAAATGTACAAAAAAACTTCTCCACTTTGCATAGTTCACCCTATTTATTTAGTGTTAAGTTATTTGAATGGTCCATATACTGTTCTGAAAGGTATTATTTTATGGCAAATATTGTTTTGTGATGTTTGCATTTATTTTTTGTAATGATTTTTCAGTGTTCCTGTAGTTCAAACAGTAGAGCAATATCAAGCTCCTGGGTATGATTTCCAGTGAATCCATGAACTCAAGTCGCTTTGGCATCTGGCAAATGGTATTAATATTTACTGCTCTTATTGACTTGATGATTTGAAGAAGTGTGAGGATGTCTTGTGTATGTGTACAGCACCATAGAGTCCAAGACAAATTTCCCATCAGCAACAATAAAACAATACAAATTTCAATTCACACGGGTTTTGTAATATTACATTCATAATGACTGTGCAAACAGAAATAATGGGCTATTCATCCAGTTGGAACATACATAATATGGATAGATTTTTAATGACAAATGAAAGCAGCCATTATTTTCAGACTGGGGCTACTTCAAAAATGTTTAATTAAGGAATGTATTACAACACATTTTCTCTCTCTCTCTCTCTCTCTCTATTTGTCTGTTACTACACACCATATAAAAAGTACTTCACGAAACAAAAACAGATTCATTAAACTTCCACTAGACACACAAAAAGAAACATCCATTTCCAGTCACAGACACAATGAACAGACAACTATTCGTTTGCTTTCATGTTTATTTAGGTCCCTCCCAGAGGAAATCTGCATCTTACCTGCCAACTGCTTGAACAAAATTGCTTATTATACTTCAACGTCATCGCGCATCAGTCATATTTAATTATTTATTTCACTGTTCATCTCCACGAGCCTCATAAAAGACTGCGAGGAGGAAGGCTGGAGAACAGTGATATGTGAATGGCAGATGGACGTGTGAAGTGTGTGCAGCAGTAGCTACACTGTAGACGACTCCACAACAATTTGGCTGTGGCTGTGCCGACATGACAACTTTTGATTTTTCCGACGTGGAGGCATTTTTGGATTGCCATCCGGAGCTTTTCGAGGAATATCTCGTCAGGAAGGGAAAATGTGACACCCTGAGCAGGTGGCTCAAAGAGCATCAGCCGTCCAAAACCTCTCCTGCGGAGGAGAAACGCGGGGTCGTAAGGGATCCCTTCTGGCCCACGAACCCCGACGGACTGAGGCGCAGATCGTCCCACATGGAGCTCCGCAGGAACTTCGCCCGTTCCAAAGCGATGACTGCGCACCGGACCTACGACGAGCAAGTCAGTCTCACGGCTCACGAGTCCCAGTCGAGTATGCGACGGCGCGCGCTGCTGCGGAAAGCCAGTTCGTTACCGCCGACTACGGCGCACATCTTGAGCGCGCTGCTCGAGTCCCGGGTGAACGTGCCTCAGTATGCCTCCAGCGCCATTGACTACAAATACAGACTCAAAGAGTCCAACGAGAGGGAGTTCTTCCTCGAGCTGGTTAAGGACATTTCTAACGAACTTGACATGACGAACCTCAGCTACAAGATTCTTATCAATGTGTGCATCATGGTGAACGCAGACAGGTGTTCGCTTTTCCTAGTGGAAGGACCGTCTCATAAGAGGACGCTGGTGTCCAAGTTTTTTGATGTGCACTCGGGTACGACGGTGCGACCCTCTTCTAGCACTCTGTACTCAAACGAGGTGCAGGTTCCGTGGGGAAAAGGCATCATAGGTTATGTAGCAGAACACGGAGAAACCGTCAACATCCCAAACGCATACGAGGTAGAACTGCAACTAATAATACTGACAATTACGCAGTCATTGGTTGCGAATTATTATAAGGGGTTTGATGGTTTAACCCAAAGGACGTCGAAGCAAAAGGTTGAGAGTTTTTTTTAAAGCATGTCCTTTTCAACAGGGGTTTTAAACTTTATGGAATTATACAAGTTAGATTACAAGTTAGTGGTGCGTGCCAAAGAGACACTAAATAACTTCGCTTTCGCCAGAGGTAACCATAACAGCTGTTGTGCGGTCAGCTTCGATCGGTACGCAAAAAAACTGGACTAAAACTGTCATTTTGTACGACTATTATGAATTTACATCACAGATCACAAAAACCTAAGTGTATTTTATTTTTCATTTGCACAACTGACGTTTGGCTAACTCTAGTTATAATTCACGTCGAGCAAGACAAAAACTGACAGCTTGCGCCAGGGACTTATATGCAGTGTACAATACATAAAAAATTAAGTTATTGAGGAGCCCGGGGCTAGTTGTCACAATTTTTACGCCAGTGAATATTTCTCAGGTATAGGTTCATTTTAGAATAATGAAATAATGTAGGCGTATACAGTAGGTCTTGGCTACAAAACAAAAACAATAACAACTATTGAGATAAGAAACAATTCAATCAACGTTGACCTGCCAGTAGGGGAGCATGTTGTCACACTATATTGGTGTAAGTTGTCACAGTGGAATCTGCCATTAAACAGTCTATTATAGACTTTTAGCTACATTTAAAGAGTAAAATAATTATGAAACAAAACTATTCATGAAACAGCAACATTTTAAGAGTTGACGCAAAAATCTAAAATCACTGTTTTGGCCAACACATAACATTTAAAAGACACATAAAAGCTTGCCCCAAGATCAGTATTTCAAATCAAATCTACCTTCATTATATTCAGTAGTTTAGCTTGCTCTCTTGTTTACCCAACAGCTATGGCAAAAATATGAACCTTGAGTATGGAGGATAAAATAGATGTGCCTTTAAAGATTTGTGATTTCTACAGTTTCTGCAGCCACGGCTTTGAGTCGCTGTCTGATTATTTTGATTGTCAAAAGTTTCAAGAATTTAGCATTCCCCATGTGAAGATATCTCGATTACAGTGTTGGCTATTTCCCCATCTTCAAATACACACTACCAGTCGTGCGTACACATCATTATATCATGGCCACAGGCAAGCCTTCCCTAGTACACTGTGGTCAGAAGAGATCCATTGATGCAGTGCAATGAATTTGCCACTATCCTATCACTCAGTTGGAATTTTATGCTTTTGGTGGCAATGAATGCAGTTTGTCCCCAAATCCCAAAAACAGTGATGTAATATGCTACAAGATTAATCTGAAATTCAACAACTACAAATACATTTTCTTGTAGTTTTTCCCATTCCCCATTGTAAAGTTACAATTACAATTTTTAAGGTGTCCTTGATACAGTGTAATTACGTACTGAGTAATATTAAATAACAGCGTGTACTTAATATAGGTTTGAAATTAGATTTGGTTTAGGGTTAGCGGCATGTATTTAGGCAAAATTTACTGTGATTACAGGTAACGTGTAACAAGGGCACTGAAAAATAAAGTGTTACCACGCTTTTTTCCCCCCAAGTCATCCTGAGTTAGATTTGAATGAGGTAAAGTACATAAGTGGATTTGGGATTGATGCGCAAAAAAAAGAAAAATTTAAAATTTTTCAAAAGTAGTCTTTATAATAACATAAATCAAAAATAAATCAAAACATCCCAATTATCAACAGATTTTTTTTTACAATTATTATCTACTGTAAGTTACAATTACAATTTTTAAGGTGTCCTTGATACAGTGTAATTACGTACTGAGTAATATTAAATAACAGCGTGTACTTAATATAGGTTTGAAATTAGATTTGGTTTAGGGTTAGCGGCATGTATTTAGGCAAAATTTACTGTGATTACAGGTAACGTGTAACAAGGGCACTGAAAAATAAAGTGTTACCACGCTTTTTTCCCCCCCAAGTCATCCTGAGTTAGATTTGAATGAGGTAAAGTACATAAGTGGATTTGGGATTGATGCGCAAAAAAAAGAAAAATGTTAAATTTTTCAAAAGTAGTCTTTTTATAATAACATAAATCAAAAATAAATCAAAACATCCCAATTATCAACAGATTTTCTTTTACAATTATTATCTACTGTGTCTGCTGCAACTGCTACGGCAAGCACTAGTCATATATTTGAATGTTGAGCAGCGAGCTAATTGGCTACCGATACAGGAGAGAACCAATCAGCTGTGCCATGTGATAATGATGTCATTAGGTCAGATTGAGTTAGACCTATCGGACAGCGCCATCTAGAGATTCATGCCAGAACTCTGTATTTTTGTTGGTGAAACCTACTTTGTTTAGGTTGATTCAGTAATGTTAAATAATATTTTTTATTTAAATAAAATCAATTAATTTAGATGTTTCCACATGAAGCACATTTTTTTTTAGGTTACTATTTTTTTCCGGTGCAATGTGATGCGGTGTCCTTCATCCCATTAGCTGTTCTTACCCTGAAAAAAAATGGTAACCTAAAAACAGAAATATCTAAATTAACTGATTTTAAGTCTGGAATATTATTTAATTTTGTTGAATCAACCTAAATACAGTAATTTGTACTAACAAAGCTACATTTTATGAGTGAAATCAGGTAGAAATAGCCCTTTAAGGTAACAATTGGAGGTCATCACATGACCATAAATTATAAAATTCCTTGAAGTTAACTTATTATACCATTCGTGAAAAGGTCCTTAATGAAGGGAATTTAGTTATTCACTTTCTTTTGGAATACCCCTAAAAATTACGTCCCATGCCTGTCAAGGGTGCAATACCACCATTTGGAATTCGCCTGCTCTAAATTGTTCTCAGAACAGAGGTCATCTTTGTCATTGGCTAAATCAGCACATGTGAATGTCATACCTCAGAATCTTACATTTCAGTGTAGCAGATCCAGTACTGCAGTCTCTGGGCACAAGTCAGTCTGTACCCGCACATCTCAGCCCTTCACTTTCATTGCTGCTTCAAAACAGCTCTCTATAGATAGTAATTAATAGCACAGCATTTCTCTTTAGAATTATTTATGCCAAGCAGCACTGAAAGCAGATACACAGGCTGTGCTGTTATAAATGCCCTAGAAATAAACTGATGAACTGATGTGATGCCTCCAGTCCTTCTGCTGTTTTTCCCCCCCCTCTCAATATCTCACCGTCATGCATCAATCAAACTAAAGCTTTGAAAGCATCACACTTCTCTCTACAGGTGCTTCAAATGTATCTACCATTCTGTGGAATATCGATCTCCAACGCCAAACTCTTCTCCGAATCCCGCAAGGAGTATGAGAGGAGCAGGGTGAGTCAAGACCTGCAGAAATGTTGCTGAATAAAACCCAGTTTTTCAGACTGATTTTTAAATCTGCCTCTAGACTTCTAGGCGTCTCAGACAGTGTGCTGCTTGATTTTGTAAGCTTGTTTACAATCCTCAGGTTTCAAGGTTTAAAATATTTAATAATCTGCTTGAAGGCCTGTGTTATCTGAATACATTTCGAGCTGTTGCTGATGTTCCTCAAGGCCCTGCTGGAGGTGGTGAATGATCTGTTTGAGGAGCAGACGGACCTGGAGAAGATTGTCAGAAAGATCATGCAGCGTGCGCTGACATTGCTGCAGTGTGAGCGCTGCTCTGTGCTTCTGCTAGAAGACATCCACTCTCCTGTGAGATCGCCTTTTTTGGTCCATCCTTATTTTGTGTGTTTTCTTATCTTTCTCCATCCTTTCCACCTTCCACCATTCTTAAAGGGACAGTTCATCCAAAAATGAAAATTCTGTCATTAATTACTCGTCATTCCAAACCCGTAAGACAAATTAAGATATTTTTGATGGAATCTGAGAGCTCTCTGACCCTCCATAGACAGCAAGGATATTACCAGAACGTAATCAACGTAATCACCGTTGTTTACGTTCAGCATGTGTGCGCTGTCTACTGAATGTAAACAACACTGATTACGTTGATTACGTTCTGGGGTACTCTCCAAAATGGCAGCAGACAGTAACTCGGGGAGAAGAATTGTTGAATAAGTTATATTATTATAGTTTTCTTTGCACACAAAAAGTTTTCTCGTAGCTTTGTAAAATTACGGTTGAACCCCTTATGTCACCAAGGACTATTTTACAGATGTCATTGCTACGTTTCTGTGCGTTGATCATGGTAATATCCTTGCTGTCTATGGAGGGTCAGAGAACTCTCAGATTCCATCAAAAATATCTTAATTTGTGTTCCGAAGATGAACGAAGGTAACCCTTTAACTAATTCAGCTGGGCATCCTCTCTTTGGCTTTTACATTAGTCTTTATTTAAACACGGTAATAGGTTTGCAGTGCCGATCCTAGACCGATCCTAGATGTGGGGGGGGTATGAGTGTATGAGTGGTTATGAACAAATGAATGAAACGCATTTGTCCGTGTTTCACTCCGTCTCGAATCGTGCTTGTGGAAAGCGCTTGAGAAACAGTGTCGCTTCCACGGCTCGGTACGCTTTCAACTCGTTTTTAGTCTCGAGCAAGACTGTAAGACATTTACATTACATGGTTTGACTGATTTTTACATAGAAAGTGTGACAGTGCACTGCATTAAAAGAAATGATCATTCATGTTTTCATAACCATTGACCGAATTCAAAAACAAACTAAAATGAAATCATCTTTGAGTGCAAGGGGTCCCCTTGGTGTTTCGGGGGCCCTACGCAGCTTGCGTATTTTGCGTATAGGGAGGATCGGCTCTGTTGGTTTGGTTAGCAAAGGTTTATAGGGATAGTTCACCCAAAAATAAAAATTCTGTCATTAAAGGGGTCATATGATGTTGCTAAAAAGAACATTAATTTGTGTATTTGGTGCAATGCAATGTGTTTATGCGGTTTAAGGTTCAAAAAACACATTATTTTCCACATAATGTACATTATTGTTTCTCCTCTATGCCCCGCATTTCTGAAACGTGTCGATTTTTACAAAGCTCATCGTTCTGAAAAGCGAGGTGTACTGTGATTGGCCAGCTATCCAGTGCATTGTGATTGGCCGAATACCTCAAGCGTGTGACGGAAATGTTACGCCCCTTACCATACTGTGTTGCACTACGAGACAAAACCAATAAAACCCATTACAAACGACGCATTCATGTAGCATCCAGTGGGGACATAATTACTGATTATAATGACTTATACTGTGTTTTTACGCTTTGCGTTGCATATTGTGCCGTGTAAACATAAAATCATGTCTGCATTTGTGAACGGAGAAATGACAAACAACAAGCCTACTCTACACTGCTTAAAACTCGCGTTTCAATCATCTGTGGCAAATTCTTTAAATATAAAAAACTTACTTACAGGCTGTGAGTCAGAAGCGCCAGACTGTCCTTGCAAAGTTGGAACTGCCCCACTTTATAGAAACATTATGTCCTCTTTTGGAAGGCCAAACAAAGTAGTTTCACTTTCACAACGAAACACACTGCGGGCTAGAGTGAGCAGCGGCTGGCGGATTCGAAGAAGGAGGCTTGCGGCAACCACATTTGACGACCCGGGCTGGACTCCGCTTCGTCCACGGTGAAAGCCAATCCGGCGATCCACAGCGCAAAGTTGATGTATTTCCTCAGCGACCAGCACGGATCAGCTCTAGGCATGACGAAGCGGATATCATCCTCTTTTGGAAGGCCAAACTAAGTAGTTTCGCTTTCACAACGAAACACAGAGCGACTTCACGACATGGCGGCGGCAGCAACAACAATACTACAGCAAGAATAAAAGTTACGCCTTCTTTCTTTGCATGAACATTTGGGCGGCATTATGCAAATCTTCACACACAGTGACGTAGACATGTGGGGGGGTGTTTAAATGAGGTGTTTTAGGAGGGTGTGGGTAACTCTTAACTTTTATAAAGAATAACTCTTTGGATTTGAGACTTTAGTCTTTGCAACTTTAAAGATCTTATTTATGCACCAAGAGCTTGTAACACTCCAAAGAGAAAGGAAAAATTCAAATTGCATCATATGACCCCTTTAATTACTCACCCTCATGTCGTTCCAAACCTGTTTACAAGGAGAAATGCACACGCATGCATCATGATACTCTCGTGAAGGCGCGTTGAAGACTGACCCAGAAGAAAAGAAATGGTTGAATAAAGTCGTTATTTTTGTTTTCTTTGCGCAAAAAAGTATTCTCGTAGCTTTATAACATTGCGGTTGAACCACTTATGTTACATGGACTATTTTAACGATGTCCTTACTACCTTTCTTGGCCTTGAATGTGGTAGTTGCATTGCTGTCTATGCAGGGTCAGGTTGGATTACATCAAAAATATTTTAATTTGTGTTCCAAAAATAAATGAAGGTCTTACAGGTTTGAAACGAAATGAGGATGAGTAATTAATGACAGAATCTGCATTTTTGGGCGAAATATCCCTTTAAGATATTTTGATGATTTCATGTATGACGTTAAATACATCCGTATTACCACTTTGTGGTTTTTTAAAGCTTTTTAAAAAGTTGGTTTCTAACAAGTAGCTAAATGGGAATAAAGAGGTTGTTGAGGACATTAAGCGTCATTACGCTGAACAGGAAGACACATCTACGCATCTAAGTCCACTTTTACAGCCTCGTTGTATTTATAATCACTCTCCTGCAAACTATTCTATCTCAAACGTTTAATTTTTTTTTTTTTAATGAAGACTGAAAGAGTTGTTAGAAGCTTAGTGATTGTCAATTT
>NW_015505401.1:2291700-2292342 GCF_001515645.1 Sinocyclocheilus grahami | reverse complement strand
GTTCATCCAGTAGAGGGCACCATGAACACCTTGAAATGACCCTAGCATTGCTTTACAGCAAGTGTTTTACAGCAAACACTGCTCAAATTTTCTTCAGAAAATATCAAAACCTAATTGTTCTCTCACTGTATTCATAGGTAGTAAAGTTCTCCCAGACGTTTGAGCTCATGTCTCCACTGTGCAGCGTTGATCATGACATCAGGTGAGACAGGACTATTAATTTGACAAACTGCTAAATTTTATTTTTTAGCATATGTAACGTAAGCGGGATGCCAGCTAATGTATACCATGCTCAGTATGTGTGTTTGTGTGTATGTGTGTGCATTTGACAAAGTCAGCATGGAGAAGGTGTCTTGCTCGGACTGGCTGATCAATAACAGCATTGCTGAGTTGGTAGCATCAACCGGGCTGCCTGTTAACATCAGTGACGTCTGTCAGGATCCCCGCTTTGATGCTGAGGTGAGCAGAACACACCCTCACAGACCAGTTTCATGCTGATCACTTGGCCCAAACCAAAGTATGATTCCAAGCACACATCTCTCTCATGCTGCCAGTTGAGTCTAAACAAGCATACTAGCAGCAGTCATCTAGGTAGTATGCACTTGTGAAAAAGAGGTACACTTAAGCATACTTTAAAAAAAA
>NW_015505401.1:2291214-2291690 GCF_001515645.1 Sinocyclocheilus grahami | reverse complement strand
TTGCATTATCTAATTATTATCTCTAACAATTATTTTCTATAACAATACAGTAACTTGTCATAATGAATGCATGTTAATTTTTGCATCTAGCCACAATGTTGTGCCTCCTTTGTACTGTGTAGGACCATCGGTTCAGTGATGAAATCGACAAGCTGACGGGCTATAAGACTCAGTCCATTCTGTGCATGGCCATCCGCAACAGTGATGGTGAAGTCATCGGTGTAGTGCAGGCCATCAACAAGAACCCCAGCGGAACTCCATTCACAGAGGACGATGAGAAGGTACATAAGCTTTGTTCTCCTTTTCTCTTGGCTTCATGCTGATATTATATTCTAAAGCATCTGCTCCAGCTAGTGGATTTATAGCCTGTTACATTCTCCAGGTGCCTATAACTATATTGCCCAAACTTTAACTGGTAATGAAACTCTAGAGCAGGGCTGTCCAAACTCGGTCCTGCAGAGTTTAGCTCCAACCCT
>NW_015505401.1:2277677-2290183 GCF_001515645.1 Sinocyclocheilus grahami | reverse complement strand
ATTTTTTTTTAGGTTACTATTTTTTTCCGGTGCAATGTGATGCGGCGTCCTTCATCCCATTAGCTGTTCTTACCCTGAAAAAAAATGGTAACCTAAAAACAGAAATATCTAAATTAACTGATTTTAAGTCTGGAATATTATTTAATTTTGTTGAATCAACCTAAATACAGTAATTTATACTAACAAAGCTACATTTTATGAGTGAAATCAGGTAGAAATAGCCCTTTAAGGTAACAATTGGAGGTCATCACATGACCATAAATTATAAAATTCCTTGAAGTGAACTTATTATACCATTCGTGAAAAGGTCCTTAATGAAGGGAATTTAGTTATTCACTTTCTTTTGGAATACCCCTAAAAATGACGTCCCATGCCTGTCAAGGGTGCAATACCACCATTTGGAATTCACCTGCTCTAAATTGTTCTCAGAACAGAGGTCATCTTTGTCATTGGCTAAATCAGCACATGTGAATGTCATACCTCAGAATCTTACATTTCAGTGTAGCAGATCCAGTACTGCAGTCTCTGGGCACAAGTCAGTCTGTACCCGCACATCTCAGCCCTTCACTTTCATTGCTGCTTCAAAACAGCTCTCTATAGATAGTAATTAATAGCACAGCATTTCTCTTTAGAATTATTTATGCCAAGCAGCACTGAAAGCAGATACACAGGCTGTGCTGTTATAAATGCCCTAGAAATAAACTGATGAACTGATGTGATGCCTCCAGTCCTTCTGCTGTTTTTCCCCCCCCTCTCAATATCTCACCGTCATGCATCAATCAAACTAAAGCTTTGAAAGCATCACACTTCTCTCTACAGGTGCTTCAAATGTATCTACCATTCTGTGGAATATCGATCTCCAACGCCAAACTCTTCTCCGAATCCCGCAAGGAGTATGAGAGGAGCAGGGTGAGTCAAGACCTGCAGAAATGTTGCTGAATAAAACCCAGTTTTTCAGACTGATTTTTAAATCTGCCTCTAGACTTCTAGGCGTCTCAGACAGTGTGCTGCTTGATTTTGTAAGCTTGTTTACAATCCTCAGGTTTCAAGGTTTAAAATATTTAATAATCTGCTTGAAGGCCTGTGTTATCTGAATACATTTCGAGCTGTTGCTGATGTTCCTCAAGGCCCTGCTGGAGGTGGTGAATGATCTGTTTGAGGAGCAGACGGACCTGGAGAAGATTGTCAGAAAGATCATGCAGCGTGCGCTGACATTGCTGCAGTGTGAGCGCTGCTCTGTGCTTCTGCTAGAAGACATCCACTCTCCTGTGAGATCGCCTTTTTTTGGTCCATCCTTATTTTGTGTGTTTTCTTATCTTTCTCCATCCTTTCCACCTTCCACCATTCTTAAAGGGACAGTTCATCCAAAAATGAAAATTCTGTCATTAATTACTCGTCATTCCAAACCCGTAAGACAAATTAAGATATTTTTGATGGAATCTGAGAGCTCTCTGACCCTCCATAGACAGCAAGGATATTACCAGAACGTAATCAACGTAATCACCGTTGTTTACGTTCAGCATGTGTGCGCTGTCTACTGAATGTAAACAACACTGATTACGTTGATTACGTTCTGGGGTACTCTCCAAAATGGCAGCAGACAGTAACTCGGGGAGAAGAATTGTTGAATAAGTTATATTATTATAGTTTTCTTTGCACACAAAAAGTTTTCTCGTAGCTTTGTAAAATTACGGTTGAACCCCTTATGTCACCAAGGACTATTTTACAGATGTCATTGCTACGTTTCTGTGCGTTGATCATGGTAATATCCTTGCTGTCTATGGAGGGTCAGAGAACTCTCAGATTCCATAAAAAATATCTTAATTTGTGTTCCGAAGATGAACGAAGGTAACCCTTTAACTAATTCAGCTGGGCATCCTCTCTTTGGCTTTTACATTAGTCTTTATTTAAACACGGTAATAGGTTTGCAGTGCCGATCCTAGACCGATCCTAGATGTGGGGGGGGTATGAGTGTATGAGTGGTTATGAACAAATGAATGAAACGCATTTGTCCGTGTTTCACTCCGTCTCGAATCGTGCTTGTGGAAAGCGCTTGAGAAACAGTGTCGCTTCCACGGCTCGGTACGCTTTCAACTCGTTTTTAGTCTCGAGCAAGACTGTAAGACATTTACATTACATGGTTTGACTGATTTTTACATAGAAAGTGTGACAGTGCACTGCATTAAAAGAAATGATCATTCATGTTTTCATAACCACTGGCCGAATTCAAAAACAAACTAAAATTAAATCATCTTTGAGTGCAAGGGGTCCCCTTGGTGTTTCGGGGGCCCTACGCAGCTTGCGTATTTTGCGTATAGGGAGGATCGGCTCTGTTGGTTTGGTTAGCAAAGGTTTATAGGGATAGTTCACCCAAAAATAAAAATTCTGTCATTAAAGGGGTCATATGATGTTGCTAAAAAGAACATTAATTTGTGTATTTGGTGCAATGCAATGTGTTTATGCGGTTTAAGGTTCAAAAAACACATTATTTTCCACATAATGTACATTATTGTTTCTCCTCTATGCCCCGCCTTTCTGAAACGTGTCGATTTTTACAAAGCTCATCGTTCTGAAAAGCGAGGTGTACTGTGATTGGCCAGCTATCCAGTGCATTGTGATTGGCCGAATACCTCAAGCGTGTGACGGAAATGTTACGCCCCTTACCATACTGTGTTGCACTACGAGACAAAACCAATAAAACCCATTACAAACGACGCATTCATGTAGCATCCAGTGGGGACATAATTACTGATTATAATGACTTATACTGTGTTTTTACGCTTTGCGTTGCATATTGTGCCGTGTAAACATAAAATCATGTCTGCATTTGTGAACGGAGAAATGACAAACAACAAGCCTACTCTACACTGCTTAAAACTCGCGTTTCAATCATCTGTGGCAAATTCTTTAAATATAAAAAACTTACTTACAGGCTGTGAGTCAGAAGCGCCAGACTGTCCTTGCAAAGTTGGAACTGCCCCACTTTATAGAAACATTATGTCCTCTTTTGGAAGGCCAAACAAAGTAGTTTCGCTTTCACAATCACTTTCACAACGAAACACACTGCGGGCTAGAGTGAGCAGCGGCTGGCGGATTCGAAGAAGGAGGCTTGCGGCAACCACATTTGACGACCCGGGCTGGACTCCGCTTCGTCCACGGTGAAAGCCAATCCGGCGATCCACAGCGCAAAGTTGATGTATTTCCTCAGCGACCAGCACGGATCAGCTCTAGGCATGACGAAGCGGATATCATCCTCTTTTGGAAGGCCAAACTAAGTAGTTTCGCTTTCACAACGAAACACAGAGCGACTTCACGACATGGCGGCGGCAGCAACAACAATACTACAGCAAGAATAAAAGTTACGCCTTCTTTCTTTGCATGAACATTTGGGCGGCATTATGCAAATCTTCACACACAGTGACGTAGACATGTGGGGGGGTGTTTAAATGAGGTGTTTTAGGAGGGTGTGGGTAACTCTTAACTTTTATAAAGAATAACTCTTTGGATTTGAGACTTTAGTCTTTGCAACTTTAAAGATCTTATTTATGCACCAAGAGCTTGTAACACTCCAAAGAGAAAGGAAAAATTCAAATTGCATCATATGACCCCTTTAATTACTCACCCTCATGTCGTTCCAAACCTGTTTACAAGGAGAAATGCACACGCATGCATCATGATACTCTCGTGAAGGCGCGTTGAAGACTGACCCAGAAGAAAAGAAATGGTTGAATAAAGTCGTTATTTTTGTTTTCTTTGCGCAAAAAAGTATTCTCGTAGCTTTATAACATTGCGGTTGAACCACTTATGTTACATGGACTATTTTAACGATGTCCTTACTACCTTTCTTGGCCTTGAATGTGGTAGTTGCATTGCTGTCTATGCAGGGTCAGGTTGGATTACATCAAAAATATTTTAATTTGTGTTCCAAAAATAAATGAAGGTCTTACAGGTTTGAAACGAAATGAGGATGAGTAATTAATGACAGAATCTGCATTTTTGGGCGAAATATCCCTTTAAGATATTTTGATGATTTCATGTATGACGTTAAATACATCCGTATTACCACTTTGTGGTTTTTTAAAGCTTTTTAAAAAGTTGGTTTCTAACAAGTAGCTAAATGGGAATAAAGAGGTTGTTGAGGACATTAAGCGTCATTACGCTGAACAGGAAGACACATCTACGCATCTAAGTCCACTTTTACAGCCTCGTTGTATTTATAATCACTCTCCTGCAAACTATTCTATCTCAAACGTTTAATTTTTTTTTTTTTAATGAAGACTGAAAGAGTTGTTAGAAGCTTAGTGATTGTCAATTTAAAGTCATGCGACTGTAGTTTTTACTTCTGGTGATTTTATTCAGGCTTCAAAATTCATAACAGTTGTCTTCATTTGTGAAGATTATCATGATGTACTTAACATCTAAGAATTTTAAACTTTTGTTGGTCATATAGCTTATTCCTCAACAATTCAAAAGCCAATGGAAAAATCAAATCCTATTGAACTTTTTGTCAAGGGAATCTGGGTGATGTTAATTTCTGGGTTGGCCTACAAAATACGTCATCACTGTAGTGCTCCATATAGCTAGACTTTATAAAAAAAAAACAGTCTGTGCTTTTGCTTTGCAGGTGACTTGTATTTTGTGCATAGTTGTCACTGACTATGTGTACCGTTCATCCAGTAGAGGGCACCATGAACACCTTGAAATGACCCTAGCATTGCTTTACAGCAAGTGTTTTACAGCAAACACTGCTCAAATTTTCTTCAGAAAATATCAAAACCTAATTGTTCTCTCACTGTATTCATAGGTAGTAAAGTTCTCCCAGACGTTTGAGCTCATGTCTCCACTGTGCAGCGTTGATCATGACATCAGGTGAGACAGGACTATTAATTTGACAAACTGCTAAATTTTATTTTTTAGCATATGTAACGTAAGCGGGATGCCAGCTAATGTATACCATGCTCAGTATGTGTGTTTGTGTGTATGTGTGTGCATTTGACAAAGTCAGCATGGAGAAGGTGTCTTGCTCGGACTGGCTGATCAATAACAGCATTGCTGAGTTGGTAGCATCAACCGGGCTGCCTGTTAACATCAGTGACGTCTGTCAGGATCCCCGCTTTGATGCTGAGGTGAGCAGAACACACCCTCACAGACCAGTTTCATGCTGATCACTTGGCCCAAACCAAAGTATGATTCCAAGCACACATCTCTCTCATGCTGCCAGTTGAGTCTAAACAAGCATACTAGCAGCAGTCATCTAGGTAGTATGCACTTGTGAAAAAGAGGTACACTTAAGCATACTTTAAAAAAAAAGTACTTATTATGGAAAAATATGCTTTAAAATTATATACTTAAGTGTAGGCTGACTGTAATGTTTTGCATTACAATTAAATGAACAGGTATTATAGTATACAATTAATATTAAATACAATTAGTTTAACTTAAGAGTGCTTTTTTACCCACTTCGGTAGGACTCAAGTACATATTAATATGTAATTTTATAATTACTTTGAATAACTTTAATTGTCGAATTGATTAGTGTACTGCCAAATGTACTGGCAAGCATTTATGGTAAAGTAAAACGTAAATGCATGTCTATTGAAACTTTTAAAATATTTCGTCTATTTAAATATATCAAGTAGTTTACATGTGCATAAGTATGTTAGTCAGTGCATCAAAATAAATGTACTTCTTTAAAGAATGACAAAAAAATATTAAAACTGATGTGAAATGTATTTTAAAGTAAAGCCTGTAATTTGGCTTGATTACAAAGTGCACTTTTATGTGTAAAGGAATAAGTTAGGAATAAAAGTGTACTTTCTTTAAGAACACTTCAGTGGCATTTAAAAAAAAATCAAAATTATTTTATTTCCAAGTACAGGTTTTTTTTTAAATAGAGCTAAAATTTTTAGAAAAAAATTGAGAAATAGAGAGGGAAAAAATACACTAAAAGTACACATTCAATACAATTAAGTGCACTTCTTTTTCACAAGAGTGCTAGCACCTTTAAGCATGTATATGAACCCAAGTCTACTCAAACAAACACACACACACAGGTTTACATTTGTGAAAAGTGGGGACATCCCATAGGCGTAATGGTTTTTATACTGTACAGACCGTATATTCTATTGCCCTACACCAACCCTACCCCTAAACCTACCCCTTACAGGAAACTTTGTGCTATTTCAGATTTTCAATACACTCCATTCTGTGTGATTTATAAGCGTTTTGAAAAGTGGGGACATGGGGTAATGTCCTGAAAAGTCACCTTCTCCTTGTAATACCTATGTCATACCTTTGTCATTATACAAATTGATGTCCTCATTTGTCACAAAAACGCGCACACACACACACACACACATGTATCATGCAAGCATTGTGTTTCCTACTCAGGCGGACCAGGCTTCTGGTTTTCATATCAGATCAGTTTTATGTGTCCCCATCTGGAATCGGACACATCAGATTATTGGTGAGTTTCCCCACACAACTGCTTATATACAAACCCACAAAATCAACAACTAAAATAATGTCTTACTTTCATTAGGTGTTGCCCAGATTCTGAATCGCTTGGACAGGAAGACATTTAATGATG
Source organism: Sinocyclocheilus grahami (assembly GCF_001515645.1). Taxonomy (NCBI): domain Eukaryota; kingdom Metazoa; phylum Chordata; class Actinopteri; order Cypriniformes; family Cyprinidae; genus Sinocyclocheilus; species Sinocyclocheilus grahami. The sequence goes on along the minus strand of NW_015505401.1, from coordinate 2,283,594 downwards.
CCGATCAAAGGTTATTTGAGGTGTGACTTAATTCAAATATTTGATGTTGGAATAAAATGGCCAATCAATATTTTATAAGTGAATTAGAGCCTTACATACTTACTTACATTACTGATGCTGTCATAAATCATACGCATGAGTAATTTTAATTTCCGTTGTTCCTCACAGGCATTTGTTATTTTCTGTGGTCTGGGCATTAACAACACAATGATGTATAACCAGGTTAAAAAGACTTGGGCCAAGCAGTCTGTGGCTCTAGATGTGAGTAATATCTCTTATTGGTATTTCTTTTTATGTTTTAAACTGCTCATTAACATAATAGTAAAATTTTTTGCCTGCATATACAGTAAATCTGTCAGACCAGTAGAGAGAATGTATTGTGCATGTGTGGTATGGTTACATAGTGTGCACAGTGTAATGTTGTTTCTGTCTTTTCCAGATGCTGTCTTATCATGCCACATGCTCCAAGGCAGAGGTTGATCGACTGAAGGTAAGATTAAAATATGTAATTTAAGTCCATACAAACTAGACTCCTCAGCACTGAAAATATACTAATGTTTTAAATTCATTATTTATATGTAAAGTTTTAGATGTTGAAACATTATTGACCATGGTCTATTTACTATATCATTCAAAAATCATGTGTCAGTAAAGTTTTTTTAGTATTATTCAGAAATGATGCAAAATTATCAAAAGTGACAGTAAACACATTTTTTATAATGTTACAAATTTTTTTATTTCAAATAAATGCTGTTCTTTTGAACTTTCTGTATATCAAAGAATCTTTAAAAAATGTATCACAGATTCCATAAAAATATTAAGCAGCACAACTGTTTTCAGCATTGATAATAATCAGAAATGTTTCTTGAGCACCAAATCAGCATATTACAATGATTTCTGATTTCAATGTGACACTGAAGACTGGAGTAATGATGCTAAAAAAAATCAGCTTTGCCATCACAGAAATAAACTATATTTTAAGATATATTAAAATAGAAAACTTTTTAAAATTGTAATACTATTTCACAATATTACTATTTTTGCTGTATCATTTTATGTTACTTTACTGTATACTTATTTTCAAATAAATGCAACTTTGGTGAGCATAAGACACCTGAACAGTATACTGTATTTCAAGTAAATAAAAAAGAAATAAAAAATGTGTCAAAGGAACAACAAAAAATATTGATTTTATTGATTACCTAATTTTTTAAAAAGACATATGTTCATTTAAAATTTATTTTTGTCACATGCTATTTCGTGTATTATAAGTCCTGTTGCATAGAAATAAAGCTATTTAAATAAACTATAACTATAGCAAAAAGTAAACCACTCTTTAATTACCTATTTTATAATTGATAATTTTATAAATTATTCATTCGGTATCTGATTCATTGTAAATATTACAAATGCTTTAGCAATACGCTGTAATGTCTGTCATGCAATAAAGCACATTTGAATTTAATATCAACAGCATTACAACTTACTGTATATGACCAGTGCGATATTATCTTTACAGCATGATTGAGCTAGATTCTGTAGTGTTGCAAAGTGTGATACAACACATCCATAAAAGGTTGGTATAAGATTCCCAGATCAGTAGCATATAGAAACCTTTTCTCCAGAGAGGCGTGATGAAAACTTCAAATTAAACTCATACATTAGAGAGATAGAAGTGTAAAAAACATCTCAGCCCCCAACGTTTCCTAAAAATTTATAGATGGGTCCCAGACTTGGTATGAAGTATTAATAATTGAAATGGCAGAGTGTAATATACTCTTTCTGTTTGAGCCCTCAGTGGATCAGGCTCTACTCTGGTGTTTAATTGCCTTGCTACTGGAGTTGCTGAGATTGTCCCCTCTCCTGTCTCAGGCTGCTAAGATTCCCCTAAGCAGTGAGCTCGGGATCGATGAGTTCCACTTTAATGACTTTTCTCTGGACAACGACGCCATGATCACTGCCTCCCTGCGGATGTTTTTGGAGCTCGGTGTCGTGCAGAAATTCAAAATTGATTATGAGGTGAGGCAATCCCCATCAGAGCGGGGGCCAAACGCCAACCCTATACTGACTGGAAGAGTGAAATGCTGCTTACATATGTATGCTGTGTGAAGCAGGGAGCGCTGGGTTATGGATTGGGGGAGAGACTGTGCTGCAGGCTGGTTTCGGCAACACAGGGAGGGTCTGGAGCTATGGTGTGAATACTACAGCGTGCCTTTCTTTTCCTGCTCAGGTGCTGTGCCACTGGCTGCTTACCGTGAGGAAGAACTACCGCACCGTAGCCTATCACAACTGGAGGCATGCCTTCAACGTCTCGCAGTGCATGTTTGTTATGATCACCGTAAGTCACAGATGATGATCCAAGTGGCCTGAAATATGTGGTTTGATAGTTCACTCATACATGAAAAGTCCTCATTTATTCACCCTTAGTGATTTAATCGAAACCTTCTTCTTCTGTGGAACACAAAAATAGTAGAATGTTTAAGCTGCTCTTTTCTGTACAATGAAAGTGAATGGTCAAATAAGACCTTCAACCCTTGTGAAAAAGGAGTGTGCTTAAGTATATTGAATGTGAGCTTGTTATTTACTTCAAATCCTAAAAGTATTTTTTTTAAAACAGTACTTGAAGATATAATAAGTGATTTGTATTTATTTACAGCATCATCTCTTAACAATCTTTTGACATGTTTCAACACTTATTTTATAATAATAATTTATGCATTTAGCAGACGCTTTTATCCAAAGCGACGTACAGTGCATTCAGGCTATACATCTTTTTACCAGTATGTGTGTTCCCTGGGAATCGAGCCCACGGCCTTTTGCGCTGCTAACGCAATGCTCTACAACTGAGCCTTGCCTAACTGAGATATATTTTAATGCATGACATGCAAGTTTCAATAGAAATGGCGTTAAAGCATATTTTAGTTTATCACAAATCCTTGTCAGTACATTCAGCAGCATACTATAACCATATTTTAAAACCATAGAAATCATTACGAAATTGCATATTAAGATGTACTTAAGTCCTAGTTAAGTGCCTTCAAAAAACTCTCACATTTCAGGTGATTGCATTTTGATTAATAAATGCATTTTAACAGTAATACATTTTCATTTAATTGCAATTATCATGCAAGTGTCCAGAAATGTTACATTTAGTTCACTTTTGAAGTATGTTATTTCAATAATAAGTACTCCTTTTAAAAGTATGCTAAAGTGTACTTTATTTTCACAAGTGAAGGCTATATATTCAGTGAATAACGGCTTTAATTCTGTTCGTTATTGTTTGAATTTTATATTGCGCACAAGTCATATAGATTACTTCTATGATGGTTTTAAAGGGTTACTCCACCCCAAAATGAAAATTCTGTCATTAATTACTCACCCTCATGTCGTTCCAAACCCATAAGACCACAAATTAAGATATTTTTGATGAATTCTGAGAGCTCTCTGACTCTCCATAGACAGCAATGTAAGTAACACGATCAATGTCCAGAAATGTAGCAAGGAGATCGGTAAAATAATCCATGTGACATCAGGGGTTCAACCGTAATTTTACGAAGCTACGAGAATACACGGATACTTTGTTTTCGTTCAAATCAATGCGTGAATAAACGTAGAAAACGTATCCGTGTGGTGCAGCTGACACAGAATAGCATACGCTGTTTGCGTTCAGTGGATATTCTCCAAAATGGCGCTATGGTGACGCTGAGGAGACGAATTGTTGAATAAAGTCGTTATTTTTGTTTTCTTTGCGTACAAAAAGTATTCTCGTAGCTTCGTAAAATTACAGTTGAACCCCTGATGTCACATGGATTATTTTACCGATCTCCTTGCTACATTTCTGGACATTGATCGTCTTACTTACATTGCTGTCTATGCAGGGTCAGAGAGCTCTCAGAATGCATCAAAAATATCTTAATTTGTTTTCCGAAGATGAACGGAGGTCTTACGGGTTTGGAACGACATGAGGGTGAGTAATTAATGACAGAATTTTCATTTTGGGGTGGAGTAACCCTTTAAGGTGCTTTTTGCCTTTTTAGAGCTTTTAGAGCACATCCCCTGTCCCAATCCAGATTCATTGTATGGCAGAGAAAACACCTTTGGAAAAGACAGTCATAAGAGTTTGGAGTCAGTAAATACCTTTCATTTTTGGGTGAACTATCCCTCTAATGACATTCTCAGGTAGAAGCTGTAAATGCACATAGTTTAAATCAATAATAATCTTTCAAGCCATAATTTAATCACTGTATTGGAGGATTTGCGGTAGTAGGTTTCTCTGTTGTGGTCCAGACTGCTGGGTTCCAGGAGGTGCTGACAGACACCGAGACTCTTGCGCTTATGGTTGGGTGTTTCTGCCATGACCTGGACCATCGTGGCACAAACAACGCCTTTCAGGCAAAGTGAGTCAAAAGTCTGTCAATGTAAATTACGTCAGTGGCTCCAGATTTTACATTGCACATCAAATAATGACCCAACAGTACCAACATAGCACTAAAATTGTCATGTAAAAGTAAAGTTGTTCATGGATGAGGCATATCATGTAACCTGCCAATGTTGGCATCTGTCTAATATGACTAACTTCTACTGACTGACCAATTTGTGCCAATTCTCTGGAGTGTCTGATTGGCTGCACAACCTTAAACGCCAACATGGGAGGTGTTTTCTCCTCCCTTTTTAAGGTTAAAGTCTTTTTTTTTTTTTTTTGCTATCCTAATTCTGCATGTTTACATGGCTACTTGCATTTTATTATTTGAATTTACTTTTGTTTTTCCCCCAGTTCAAATGTCTAAATATTTTTAAAGCAAGAAACATTTACCACCATTTTAAAGTTTGGGATTGGTAAGATTTTTTAAAATGTTTTTAAAAAACATCTCTTATGCTCAGCAAGGCAGAATTTATTTATTTACAGAATTTATTTGTTTAAAAATACAGCAACAACAGTAATATTGTGAAATATTATTAGCATTCAAAATAACTGTTTTCTATTTTTATATATTTTAAAATGTAATTTATTCCTGTGATGCAAAGCTGAATTTTCAGCAGCCATTACTCCAGTCTTCAGTATGCACCCTTCAGAAATCATTTGAATATGTTGATTTGGTGCTTCTCACGACCAATTCATACGTATTTTACGAGGTGGCTAATTCATTTGGATTCGTAACTCACTCATATGATTTTGTACGATTTGTCTACTCTAGACCCCAGTGACAGGTAGGTTTAGGGGCAGGGTTAGGGTAGGTCATTTCATTTGTTCGAATTCATACGAATTGGGGAACTCGTAAAATATTCATGAATTGCTATGAGATCGGTTTGGGAAATCGCAATTATTTTATAGTCTTTATCGTCACTTTTGATCAATTTAATGCATCTTTGTTGAATAAAAGCATTAATTTAGTAAAAAAAAAACACATATTGACCCCAAACCTTTAAACAGATGTACAGTATATCTGAGAATGAAATTTGCATAAGATGCTATAGTTCGTTTCCAGAGAATTTATCTTGAATACATTTTTTACCCAATTTACCAATGGATTATGAAAAAACTTAATTCACTTTAAGTACATTTTTAAAAAATATTTTACATAATTTTGCCTCTCAAGTAAATATAGTTTGTTTTAAGGTATTTTTACTGGAAAACAAGACACAATGCTAATGACGTGATTTTTTTTTTCTTTTTTTGTAGTGCAGTCTATTTAGCGTGACCTGTGTATTTGTACAGCAGCATAATGTGCTAATTGTTCTGGATCTGATCTCTGTTGTGCTCCCAAAGGTCTGGGTCAGCGCTAGCGCTGCTGTACGGAACATCTGCCACCCTTGAGCATCATCATTTCAACCACGCCGTCATGATCCTGCAGAGTGAGGTGAGCATGTCTGTCAGGTCAGGTCTCAGTACTGAGCAGTACAGAATAAAGGTCAATTT
>NW_015505401.1:2276372-2277635 GCF_001515645.1 Sinocyclocheilus grahami | reverse complement strand
AGTTTGACTTTTCAATGAAATAAACACTTTTGGACTCACACTGTGTGTGAAAACAGTGATCTGCAGAACACAATGAATGTTGCCAAGCAATGGAGTAATAACCAGTCTCTCTCACACTTCTCTTGTAATGGATTTGCAGAAATGACCCATTTTACCCTCGTCCACATTTGCATGTCTCAGTGGATGGAATGAATGCAAATAGATGTCAGCGTTTGATTTAGTGGCTGATTTAGCTCTGAGCTGTTTAATCATGATCAAGCTCTGTATCGATTTCCTGTAGACGTCCATTGAGCTTTTTTAACCAACACCAATTAACTGTGCTAAGGAGATTCCCCTCTTGGGTCAGCTGCACTGAAGCAAGGAGAGAAATAAATTGCTTTCTATCCCAGAGACTGAACATGCATGGAGAACTTTGGAGACACACTCTTTATGAATGATACTCAGGGGTGTGAAGAGATGGCTATTTTCATGATTGGCTTTATTTCAGCAGAAAAGACAGGGCTTTATAGGAGTACTAGAACTTGGAATGAGAGATGATGTGCTTTCCCCAACTTACTGTAGACTTTAGGAGAGTGGGGTAAGCTGTGCCACATTTTACTTAACCCTACAGCGCCTACTGTGTCATAATGTATTTGATACACTACTTTCTAAGGCCTCTAAATTATAAACATGACCTTTTATGTGCCTTTTGTTCCATCTGATTGACAATTTATACTTTTTTAGTAAGTAAAAGGCCTTTTCATTAAATTGTAAAAAATCCAATAGTTGTGGAAAGCGTGCATTTTGCTGTGAAATTTTCACCAAATCCGTATAGAGTAAAGATAAGAATACATTTTATACTGCTAGTAATATTTCAAGATGACACGTAATGGACTGAAGCTATTACTACATACTGTAGGTTTACTTGATTATCCATACATTATTTAAAAAAAAAAACTAGTTAAAATTGTTAATAAAATATGACAGATCAGGCTTTTGAGGAACATTTATTTGTACTTCCTCCACAATAAAAATTACAGAGCTTTGTTCATAAAACTAAGCATTTTAATATAACCTTACTAAGATATATGATTGATATTAGCTAGTCTGCTATACTGATATAAAGATCTCATTGATTTATTTACATAACACGCTATCAGAATTTAACATGTACTTTTTGGCCATATAAGTATCAGCAGCTGCACCAAATTGCATATTTTTGCTCAGTTTGGGCCTCTGAAGAAAGCCTGATGTATCAAATATGATGCTTGAAAAAATATATAT
>NW_015505401.1:2262242-2276362 GCF_001515645.1 Sinocyclocheilus grahami | reverse complement strand
TTTATTCATACCATATTTAAAGAATAGTGTCCCAACAGTCAATGACAACATGAAAATATCAGGTCATTAAAAAAAAATAAAAAATCTTAAGTCAAATAAATTTCTGTTGTAAAAAAAATACATTGTTCTATTTTCTAATTTATCAGCAAGAAATTACTTTTTGTGAGTACAATGTTTTATAACAGGAACTTTAATGGTCAGAAGTGTCGGGGGAAAAAAACAAGTGTCTGTCAAAATTTAAAGTTGGAGAATGCAAAGTGGTCTTTCAGAGTATTTAACTATATTACAAAGTATATAAGTTTAAATTCAAAAGTATTAAGGATGACACACATTCCTCCTAAACACTAGATGGCAGTATGGCTCATTTATGCATTAACAACAACCTCACAAAGCTGGCCTGCATTCATCTCCAAAAGCCTGTCTGTATATAGATAAAAGTATTTTGTTGTTTTACCTGCTGGTATTGCAATGCAGTCTTGAGATTTAGTGTTTGCACATTAAACAAAAACTTTCTATTTTATGGTTTAATACAAATTACTATTTCACACAAACACGTGGTGGTGAAATGAATTAATTTTGAATGAAGGTTGTTGTTTTTTTTGGCAAAATTAATTTTCATTATTTGACTGCATAACCAACAATGTGTGGCTTGATCATAAAAAACAGTGGGGCTTGGATGTGACGTAGCTGCAGGTCAGAGAAGCCAGCTGCCTCGAGGTGCTTCCAAGTAGCACGGGTTGCCTCACAGCCATCACCGAAATAGTACCTGACAAACAGAGAAGTATAGACTTTCTTACTCTATAGATGGTTTCAACAGCAATAACATAAACAAACGTTACTGCGCACGCGCGCTTTTGTGGCCCTAACTTAACTTCCGGTAGACCTCCAAATAGAATCAATAACAGCAGCTAAGTAGTCCCTCAAGAGTAGATTATTTTTGATAAGCAAAATATGTTTGCTGCGTAAATCAGACGGACTTGTTGAAAATGCAAATTCATTCTCTGCCAGCAGGAGGTGCTGGCAGAGAGAAACCGAGGTTTCCCCAGTAACAGCTGTATACAAAGCAGTGCTGAGCTCACAAAAGCTGCTTTATCAGGCATATAACATGCAAGATGAAATGAAAATGACATCGAACATTTTCTAAAGATAGTCTTCCTTCAGAAATACAGTGATATAAACACCTGTGCCTCGTTTAGATTCTTATATATATATATATATATATCATATATTAATTATACTCATCATCATATATAAGTCAAATACATGTAGCATTTTTTTTCCTATGGAAAATATATACAAATTTGTCAGATTTATAAAGAAAAATAATCAACAGGGTAAGAAAATGATTGTACTGTATATTCTCTGAAACCACTGCAGAGTATGCTGGGGTCATATCGTAGTGGACATTCAAATATAATGTCATAAATCTATGTTTCTAATTCCAGGTGGCTGAATTGGTGACCAGTGAATTCTTTGAACAAGGTGACAGGGAAAGATCAGAGTTGAAGTTGACACCGGCTGTATGTATTCACTTACCAACAGATATCTCTGTGTTTTAAAATGAAATTTGCTGGTTTGTCAAATTAACAATTAAATTTTGCTCTCTCCTATCAAGGCCATTTTTGATCGTAATCGTAAAGATGAGCTTCCTGTGCTTCAGTTAGAATGGATTGATGGAATTTGCAAGCCATTATATGAGGTAAAACTTAAGTAGATAAAGCAAACGAATTAACTCCAGCTAATTAACTTTTATACAGTGATGATAATGTATTTTATAGGCTCTTGTGAAGTTGAATAGGAAGCTTCAGCCGATGGTAGATGGAATTGATGGCAACCGAAAGAAGTGGGAGGAGCTTTGTCGGTCCTATCAGCGAACACGCAGAGCCTCTGAGTGCATCTTCAGTCTGGAGGCTGGAGAGACAGAATCACATCAGAGTTCAGACTCCACCCTCGAGCCAGAATCAAGTCAGAGTGAGGTGACCAATCAGAGCGAAGACTCCACCCACTGCGTGGAGCCAAATCAAGCCACGGTAGCCAATTACAAATAAGAGGCGTGATGTGGCGATTAAAGGACGGCCCACTGAGTCAGGGCTTCCCAAACTACTTTTTCCTGAACCTCTTATGCTGAGATTAAGTTAATATTGTAATATTCTAACAACAGATTTGCATATTCAGAATTATCTGATTTTGGATGACTTTATTTAACAAATCTTTTTTTAATAAATGTTTTATTTTAAAATTATTTATATACAGGGCTGCACAACTTGTCCAAAAATGTCATATTGCATATTATACTGCATTAATTTGTCACCTATGGCGATTTTAAGAGTGATACCTCATATGAAAACATCTTATATTGCTGCTGATGAAACCATCTAAGACCCCTTTCAGGGTCTTTATTATTACTGTTATTTTTATTATTATTAGTGTGAACACAAATGATAAAAATGAAGTCATAAATGACTGATAATTATGAAAATAATTTCATATACACTAACTTTTTAATTTTACAAGTCTTAATTAAATTGCAGCTTTGGATAATCACACTAAGCTATATCATGATTTCTATTTAATTTTGATGAAGTATGCAGCCCCATTTATTTATTTAAATTTTAGATTTGATTTAATTATTAGCTTCATCAACTCATGAAACCCTGGCGTTTCTAAAACCAACATTTGAGAAACCCTGCACCGAGTAATGACGACTGACAGCTTTCCTATGTTTATATATGAAAAAATTTGTTTCTAACCAAATTTTTGTATGTGGGCTGCTTTGAGATTGACAGTATTTCTATTGAAATAATTTCAAGCATTTACAGCACAATTTAAAAACATTATGAAATGACTATCACTGGTTTTACAAAGAAAATATTTATTAAGAACCCATATTTTTGAGATTTTATCGCCGAAAAAAAAAATATATATATAATGGAATATGTGACAAAACTGTGAACACGTGCAGGAAGTTCAGGTGCACAAATATTGAATGTGAGAAATAGCAGTGTTTCAAAAGCTCAGATGTTGTTCAGTGAGTCTGTGCTGCTATATTGCAAGTTACAAGTTTGCTTTCACAAAGCCTGGCATTACATAAAGATAAAACAGAGTTGCTGATAGGATTCCTATGCTTCAGATGCGGAAACTGAGCATTGATTTGATGAATGTATAAATTAATATCACTGTGATCTTTTGCTGTTGTTTCTTTAGACTTGCATGGAAGCACTGGAACACTGTTATAACTGCTGATTGTGCTATATAATTTTATATTGAACATTATACATACGCATTGTTTAATGTTTATGTATGCATCTGTGGTCTCTTGTACCTGTCAATCAGGTTCTCGTAAAACAGTATAGGCCACATTTTTACACAAGATTGCATATCAACTGTTCAAGTGGCAAACAAAAGATTATCCAGAATGAATGTGATGTCAAACCAGCTATTAGGAATTCGCCCTTGATAGCTGATTCCTAAGATGAACCAAAGTCAATTCTCACAATACTAAAAACCTGAATTTGTTGCATGCAAAACTGAAACCTGTTGTTGGCATGTGAGTTTTAGTGTTTAAGTTTGTTACATGTTACAATTTAGTATGTGAACTTTGCGTTTTTGAAATGCATTGCAAATGCCATGAGATGCATGCTGCAGAGCTTTGACAACAGCAGCTTTCTGCTTTAAATGGGAGTTAAACTCTCAGGTTGTGTTGCAGTCGTGCTACTAATGTTTTTTTTTATGTGCACACAGTCAGATTATGCTCTTTCAGTTCAGTCTGTCTGCCTTATTCAAATGAAATGTAATTATTTTTGCATTTATTTTCAAATGAATTGACATTTTGAAAAAGAAAAGAAAACCATTTATACTCATACACTAAAAAAGAAGGCCCCAAATAGCTTTATATTTTATTAGCTAACATAAAATGCTCATATATCTATGGAAGCTTGTTTCCGACCACATAAAAAATAAATAGCACTTTTTTTTAATATACGTTTTATGTACTTACTATTATAATAACAATAAATTATGCATAATTACATGCAAGTAACCCTAAGACAAACCCTAATCCTAACACTAACCATATAGTAAATACATGTAGTTAATTAATATTACTCAGTACTTAAATGTATAATTACACTGTAACAAGGACACCTTAAAATAAAGTGTAACCAAATATTATTTTATAAAATATTATATTTTTTAAGGAAATAAAAACACAATTTGGACTTTTTTCCTCACAATTCTGAGCTTATATATAAACAAAATCTAAATGGCAAGATATAAACTCAAATATATATTCTGAGAAAAAAATGGTCAGAATTGTGAGATATAAACGTGCAATTGTGAGGAAAAAAGGAATATTTGTAAGATAAAAAAGTAGCAATTCACTTTTTTTTTTTTTGTTCTGAGACAAAAAAAAAATTGCAAGATATAAACTGCAGAATTATGAAATGTAAACCTCGACTTGAGGGAAAAATAGTCAGAATTCTGCATTTATACAGCATTTTGCAATTCTGAGTTTATATCTCATAATTCTGCTTTTTGCTTACATCACAGAATACAACATAAAATGAACTGCAACTTTTTTTTTTCTCTCTGAATTGCAAGAAAAAGTCAGAATTGAGCATTATAAAGTTGCAGTTACCTTTTCTTATTTTTTTTATTATTCCGACAAAACAGGCTTCCATATATATCATACTTGGTGCCTCAATCTGTCTCTTTTAGAGAGATTCTCATCCTGTATTTCAGTGGATCATATATCTATCAAATGCCACATGAATGACTATGATATACTGTGCAGTTTGTAAGGGGTACACAGGGTCTTTTCTTGCCAGACTGATTGCTGGTCATATTCCTCAGGCGGTTTTGTAAATAAAGAACACTGTGATGCGAGCGAGTGTGGCGATCCGTGATTGGCTGCATGCAGATGCTTTTGAAACACCCCTTAAATAATTAGACTTATGTAAATGCCTCGCATGACAAATACTGTGCTCACATTATCATTCAGAAACATACTATGTGCAAATGACTGATATTAGTTCATAAGTCATTTCCCAGCCTAACCTTTCATGCATATGAGTTTTGCATAATAGATATGCTGCAATTTGTAACAAGCCAAGCGCATAAACAGTAAGCATAGCTTATGTAAAACAGCATATGCATAAATATTTGGCCTGGGTGAAAGTGTGAGGACTGATGAAAGCGAGTGTTTGAAGTTGTAGCTGCAGAGAGAGAGAGAGAGAGGCTTTGTGCCGGACAAGCCAACTGATACAAAAGCAGCGTGGCCGGCTGCATCCAGCTCTGCTCTCTGTAATCTATTATTCAACAGGGACTCAGCTGCCTTCCTGAGGCTTTACAACCAAGAGAGAACAGGAATGAGGCAGAATAACTTCAGTTCTGTGTGTTTGAGCTCACAATCTCTGTATATACTCTGCCTTACCAACATATTCACAACCAGTTCTCTCATTTACCAGCTAACCATTTCCATATTGTATATTGTAATATATGTAAAAGAACCAAGGCTCAAGATTTTATAAATTTTACAAAATTCAACAGCAGAAATGTTATTTAACATTTAATTACACACCTTAATAGCTTATACAAACATTGTTTGCAGCAAAATGGCCATGTGCCAGATTTGCAGACTTTTTACAGATTTAAACACAGATTTACTAGTATGATTTTGGACTGTTTATTGGACACATGCACACACACACACACACACACACATAAAACATCTAAAAACTAACAGTATAGCAATGCACTCTTAAAAAAGCAAAACTGTTTTGCAGTAATGCACTAATGAGAATACAATCTTGTTGAGTAATTGCATGGGGCTTCATCACAGTTGAAAATTATAATGTTATATGGCTATTTACATAATAATAACAGTAGTGGAATAACAATTACATTCACCAGAATTTTTGAAAAGCTCCAATTTATTTTTGATACTGGATCAATTTGAAGAAATGAAACACTCTAAACGAGAGGCAGTATATAATAGGCTATTAACATTAATGTATGCATAGAAACTTGACAATAACAAGTTAATTTTGCATAGAAACTGTTAATTTCTATGTCTGTCATAATAGCTTCCGGCTTTGCTAAACGCATAATAAAGAATCACTTTATTATTAATTATTCATTTTGTTGCTGCAGTGCAACAGTTAATAGGAAGGTTGGTATTCATCAATAAATCTTGTTGAAATATAAATAAAATAAATAAATCTTGTTGAAAAGCAGTCTGCATGTAGTCTGCTCATGCCTTTAGTATTCTTAAAATAATAATGTAATGGATACAGGCCATAAATCTGGATTTGAAAACAAGTATTCACAGCAGTTACGAAATGTATAAATCAAAATATAATTTGAGAAAAATGCAGTGGTTTAATGTTTTGCTCTTTTTACAATTAATATGGCTTAAAAATTGGACTTAAACCTAACATTTAAGGTGAAAGGTCAAAACTTATGATATAACTTTGGATCTAGAGGTTTACATTTTTATTCCCAAATCCCAACTGTTTTTAGTTCAACATTTTGCCATAAGCGATTCAACATTAAAGCAATGCCTCTCCGAGCGCATGGGCCTCTAAAAGTCATTTTTATGTGCATCTTCAAACCCCTGTGGTTTGAAAAAAAACAGTGCATTAAATAAAAACAAGCTCTATGTTTCACGGTACAAGCTGAGATTTATAACCGCACATATGAAAGTCAAAAAGCACACTCTAGAATTCCCAGTAAAGTTCAGCTGGCCTATTCCACAGGATGCTACGGCTTCAGCTTGAGTGCTGACAGTAGAATGCATCCAACTCTGTGTGCTCTTAAACTTTTTGACAGATAACTCGATATTAATTTGGCCCAAACTGCCAGTGTCAGGTTCGAGTTCAATGATTATTTATACTGAAACAATACAGCAAGATCCTTCTGCTGTAGCTTATATACTGTAAGTATGTTGCTCATGTGGTCTTCCCTTGAGGATGAAAACTTGCTTTCAACCCAATTCCATGCCTCTCACACCAGCTTCTACGGCTCAATAGCCTTTGTGTTATTGGCCAAAACTACTGTAGAACTTTTATGAAGATGCTCCAGTCCACAAATCAGTTACGGGTGGGAAAAGCGTGCCTATCTCCCCTCGCCATTCTCCATCCCGTTCTGTCTGCATGCCTCCCACAATCAAACAGATCTCAGTGCTTCGACTTGTTGGTGAAAACTTCATGTGAGAGGAGTGTTATGCAACTCTAGTTCTTAATCTGCTCTTCAGTGCATTTAAAAACAAAGACTCAGGGAGAAATGGCATTATAGGGACTGGAAACTATATTTCTCTCCTTTATCTCCCTCTGTCTCTATTTTAATGTTATTCTTCATATCAAAAGAAGTTTAGCTCAATGTTGCATCAGACTTCAGAGGAGAGTAGGCCTATAGAAATTATAAACCTTTGAGTTATTTCTGGATGAAACCCACTGCAATGGCTTTAGAACTTCACTGCAGACTCCAGTGAAAGACTTTTGTACAGTTTTCTATTTATAATTGCCTTTTTATTTTTAGCAGACGAGTCTATCCACAAATAAATGGTGTGTGATGATGACTAATCTTTTATTGAGTTAAAGACTACAAATACTTCCAAATCTCCACTATAGGTTTTTGACAGAACAATCTGCTTTGGTGTGTAAAGTTTCTTGACATTTCACACAAACAACATTGTTTTATTTCTTATGTGTTATTTATCTATCACCAGCAGTAAGGAGAGTATGCTTATGCTATACAGGGAGGTTAATTTCGTGGTCCAAAAGTCTCAGCATAGACATGGAAGCAGGCCTATACACATAACAGTTGCCACTGGAGAGCGTAACAAAGTATTAGGACAATATCCTTTGCATTATTTATGCCTTGTTGTATTCACAAAAGGATGTGAGAATGAGACAAATTGTGCTGATATCTTCTCATGGATGATGACACCTGAACCAGTTTCAATAGTGGAGTATGAAATGACATACCAGATGAAAGAAGCACTTCACACATTAGCTTTGTAGTGATAATATAAACACGATTCAGTTCCAAACCCTGACCCCAAAGCACCTGCAAAATTAGAGTGCTGCCCTCATTATGATGGAAATTGTATTATTATTATTTCCATCTGTATGATTCAGAGCAAGCTTCAGAAGAACTGTTCTTATGTTGCTGATGAAACTGCGAGTGTGTCTTTTTTGTCGTCCAATAATGAACAACATCAGACAGATTCACTGGTGCTCTGGGGGTATGTTTTTCTCCTCAAATAAAGAAACAAAGAATTCTCTTTGAAAGAGGAAATGCATGCACTGTATCTTAAATTCTGAATGATAAAGTTCACAGATTTTGCTGAATAAGTCAGGTCCTCTAAATATAATATGAAACATGAGCAGTCTTTTAACAGCATTTTATTGTTAAACGGCGATGTTTATATTGAAAAAAAAATGAGATTTCTTTTTTTGCTACATGAAAAAAACTCAAAAAAGCATAAAAGCTGTTTTTAGGTGCTGTAACCAAAAATAAGCTTCATAAAAATATAATTTACAACATCAATAAAATCTTACTCTTATCATGCATGCAAATAGTGTTCAAAACACCATTTCATTCTGTAATAATAAATCAATTTCATTTGCTGTACAGTAGTGTGCTCCAGTGGTAAAAATGGAAAATTGACAACATAACTTCTGATTTATGGTCTAATTTCTGTTCCTCCTGTACGGCTGTCCTTGAGGAAGAGGAGTAGAAATAAAATGAAGAAGGAGAAGGACGACCAAAATGAAGCAGAACCCTTTTCTAACTCCTTCCTTTTTAACATTTAGATAAGAGCAGTGCAAGAATTACTCTGGGTTTCAAAATGATCTACTCACGGGATCTTGGCATTTTCTCTTTCAGGATAATTTAGCGCTGCAGGGCCATGTCACCATGACAGCTGACCCCGCCTCTCTGTCCTGACAGGCTAGTTTTGGATTCTTTCAATAAAAGCCCTTTGATTGCGCACTGGGGCACCTCAGGGTTCCCTGAATGGCTGTCAGAGCTGTCAGGGTGATAGACGGGTGGGTATTTTACCACAGAAAGTAACAAGCGAGGCGTTAACTCTACAAGTGTAAGACCCCTGCCATTCGAATGGTAACCTCTCTCAGGCAGATATATTCACTGCTGAAAACCAGACAGCTGAACAAAAGTGGATTGAGATGTACCCATCTATAGCATCTCTCCAAAACTCCACATAAATGAAAGATTCTTTTTTTTAGGCATACTCAAAATATTTAAATTCATGTTGGGTAATCTGGTTAAGCTGATGCATGAGTGGTAAAGGAAAATAATGCATTAGCAGTCAGACAGAAACCATGTTGTTTTATTATATAAAATATATGACAGTATGTAATGCAAAAAAAAAGTGAACTGAAATGAGCTGGATAATGACACAAACTTTGCAACACTGATACCTTTATTTAACTGAACAAACACTGAATAAACTGACTTTAGCTGAATAATGATACTACTGCCTTCTATAGAGCTGCTCATAGCTGAAGTGAACTAGTTTCAAAATAGATTAACTTTGCAACACTGACACAGTTCTTGAACTGAATTGAAACAACACTGAAATGGCACTATTGCATTCTGTAGGACTGCTTTTCAGCTGAAATTTGTTTCATAACTGATGAACTGATGTTATTTTCCTGTTTATTAAAGGGTAGTTCCCCCAAAAATTTAATTTCTGTCTTCATTTACTCACCATTTCTTCTGCTGAACAAATCAAACAGTTGACTGTAGCCACTAACTTCCATAGCACTTTTCCCCATACTATGGAAGTCAATGGCAACTGTTGTTTCCCAACATTCCTCAAAATATCTTCTTTTGTATTCAACAGAAGAAACTCATACAGGGTTGGAACAACTTAAGGGTGAGTAAATGATGATAAAATGCTATAACAATTAATCAACTGTGCAACAAATTCAGTTTCAGCTGTAAAGCAGTTCTGCAATAAAAAATAAAAAAAAGCAATAGCATCATTACCCTGTTGAAAAAACTGCTGGTTAGGTTTTGAAGTATGGTAGCTGGCTTGGACTGGTTTAAGCTGGTCCTGAGCTGGTTATAAGCTGACCATGAGCTGGTTTAAACTGGTCATACCATACCTAACCAGCAGATGCTGTTTTTTTTCAGCAGGGTATTCAGCTCATTTTCAGCGTTGTTTCAATTCAGTTTAATAACTATGTCATTATTGCAAAGTTGCCAATGTCCTTTGACTTCCATAGCATGGGGGGGGGGGGGGGGTATCATCATACATCCACATTTGATTGATCACATTAACACTTTATGAAAAGCCAAATAGCCTAAATATCAAAAACGATGTTTTTGCATGTAGTGTCTTGCCTTCATAAGAATAAACAATCCATTTGGAGGAAAAAAGACAAAGGGAAAGTAAAGGGCATAAAAGCCAAGGAGTCTCATAGTCGGCAGATGTAGAGTGGGTCGTGTTAGAAGCTCAGCTATATGGACAGTGATTGGCCAGATATAGACCCGGGGTCCGGTGATGGTCTGTTTCCTGTCGTCTGTAGAAGATAATCTTTCTTCTGTATATGAATATTTTAACCAGGTCAGAAAGACAAAGGGCACTTAATGACCCTAATGCATTTTACTTATTGATCTACATACTGCACAGACTAACATAAGCTAAGCGCTATATTCATCGCATGCATAATAAGTGATTTGTGAAGAGAGAACATTTTGACATAGCCTGATACTGTTGAAGCTATAAAGAAAAATGAACCTAAAGTTTGAAACATAAACTCCAAATAATATACATACGTATACGTCAGCAGCCAGCTATATTTCTATATTGTCCCCACATTAATGCTTTCAGTGGAGGTGAAAAGCACCATTTGGATTAGGGTGAACCCACCACAAAAGAGCGAGCTGTTGTGTTTGATTTCTGCCACCAGCTGCTGTACTGTTTTCAACGCAAGGCATGTCTGTTTTGTGTTTCACACAGACTCGCAGTTCAAGGTAACATGAAGCGGCCCTCAGCTCCCAGCAGCCTCATTAGTTCTCTAATGCTCTAATCTGTGTGGTTTGTGAGCCTGGCCACTCAATACATATGGCTGTCCCTGTGCTAACATTTGGACAGAGAAGAGACAAAATGTTTTAGTAGTGCATGTGCTGGATCAAAGAGCAACTCACAGAGGCCTCCAGCTTCAATGTAGAAAAATAGAGAGCTGACTAACCTTGCATGAAAAGGCAGCATTTCTATTCCATGCTGCAATGTAGAGTGTTGCCAAATAATTCTGTATAGAGAACATTAGAAGACCATCTGCCTGAAAAGATTTGCTGGAAACTAAAAGTCAACTAAAAAAAAAACATAATTAAAGGAATATTCTGGGTTCAGCAGGCCTATACGACAGGCCTATGCACAATTAAAAAGCATTTGTGGCATTATACTGATTACCAAACAAAAAAAATAATTCCACTTAATGGGACTAATTTATAAATATTATAACACTCACAGTTTGAAAAATGTGGCCACAAGACAAAAACAATATGTGTGTTAACATGATTTTAGTGTTCAAAAACACTACACGTACTAGCCTTTTTATGTGTACAGTAGCACCTTCAACTCTAAAATCATAAAACAAAATTTAATAAAATTTCTAATAAAACATTTCTTGTGTAAGTGCTTGACCAAACCCTTGATATATATATATATATATATATATATATATACAGTCAAACCAAAATTTATTCAGACACCTTCAACCTTTCTCACATTATCACAGTTTATTCGCTATGGTTTAGAAAATGGAACTCAGAGTTAAACTGTGTCAGAACAAATTAATCTTGATAATGTCAGATAACTTTGATAGAAAGGTATGTAATGGATTGGGTTGAATAGCTGTCAGCTGTCAGCTGTTAAATTTAATTACACAATTAGATAATACCAATTTAGGTCAACCAACCAAGCAATGCTTAATTTTGTACAGTGTGGTGTAAAAAGGTCGCATTAGCAATTAAAGAAAACACGGTCAGGTCAAAGTGTCTGAATAATTTTTGGTCCCAAATTTATATAAATTTTACTGGTAATCCACTATATAAAGAATATTTGGGTATAATATGTCACAGTTCACTTTATTTTGCTATCCTCACTTACATAAATTAACTATAGTGTCCTGCACCCACTAGTAAAGAAATATTAAACTGAATAATTTTTGGTTTGAATATAATATATATATATATATAATTTCAACATGTCTTTCATTTTTTTATAATATATATATATATGTAGAGAGAGAAAATGAAAGATGAATTGAAAATATTTGTTTTAGTTATCATCATTATGCAATCAACTGAGCTTAAAATATCCCAAATCCTTTACTTAATCTTTTCTGACTTCTTTTTTTGTAAAAATATCTACAAATCTAAATCTAAAATAAAAACATTATATATTTACTAGAAGAAATACTGCAATATTAAGACTTATTTTCATAGACTATAACTCAATTAAAGCCTACATTTTGTTTTGTTTTCTCTAGAAAATAGAGCTGCTTTATAGATTAAGTGGAAGCAGAAACGCGTTGTTTTTGTGCATGTCTCTTTAAATACAAATGAGCTGCTGCTCCCCGCCCCCTTTTCCAGAATAGAGCTGTACTTTTACAGCTCTACCTCAGATACTCTGCTAAAAAAAACATCTGTTTGGTTTTGATTATCATGTTCATTGTGCTGAAATCATGCGTTTTAAACTATATTAGTTTCAACTTCTGATATACAGTTAGGGTTAGGAAATCAACTGTCACACGTTATGTGATATACTAAACTAAGTTCTTCTTCATGTCTTATTGCACTTAAACTGTCAAATACACACAAGTTTATGTTAAAAACACACAAGTTACAAAAACAGTCGGTAATGTCTGTGAAGGTAAACAACTGAGAAAGAAATCATATTTTAATATGAGATCTGTGTGACAGCAGTGTAATATACAGTAAATAAATCAATAAATCCACTGCTCTCTTGTCTCCTCTGAGGCTTGGACTGTAAATAGTGTTCTGTGCTTGTCACTGCAGCCAAAGACAGAAGAGTTAGCATGCTTTGCTTGACCTTTTGCCATGGTGTTAGAACTGGTACGCCGCTGTTGCTTGCGAAAACACAATGACGGCGCTGTGGGTGGAAACTTGCAGATTAAGGGGAGGGAATATTATAATAAGATCCCTTTTTTACGTCACGGGGGAGGGAAATCTGAGCGGCTCATTTTTTCAAAAGTTTGCAGAGAAAGGCTTAACAAAATAAACGTTTTCACGTGCATCGGGGACCCGATTATAGCACTTAAACAGGGAAAAAGTCAGATTATCAAGTTTCGTCATCTTTAAAACTACTGTAAATTCTCTGAAAACAAGTCTTAATATCTATATATAAAATCTATATATAATATCCACAATATGCAGCATTACAAGCCCATTAATATTAAATAATTTTTTATATTTTAACAGGAAAATTAGACAAGGATTTCCTGCAGTGGTGCAGCAGTTAACATATGATAGATTGAGCTGTGGTGCTGCTGTTTGTAGAGTCTGCATTCACTCTGTTCTATATTTGAACAATAAAGCACAAAACCCAAAAATAACATAAAAAAGAGCAGTTTGTAAGTTTCCCTCCCAAAAATAACCTCTTCCTTTGCAAGTGTACTATTCCCACACTGTAAAAAAAATCTGTTCAATTTACGGTAAAATACCGGCAGCTATGGTTGCCAGAACTTTACCGTGAAAAATATGGTAGCAACATTTTAGGTTTTACAGAACCGTTTAAATTTATAGTGAAAAACTGTATTTCATAAACTGATACAATGTTGATATGCAAACCTTTGAGTTAACTCATTTTATTTGCAGAAACCGACTGCACTTAATTTGGCCAATTACCATTTGTTTATAAACTAATATTTATAATGTTTAAGTAACGCAAGCATATTGGTCTTAAGAACTATTTTGCTTAAGACCATGAAGTAAAACCTACTGATTTATGCAAAGTCTTTAAAAGCATCAACTCAACTGTCTCGCAAATACCAGCAGCACACATTCACGAGTGATTGAAATTATTGAAGAGATTCACACTGCATCAGTAACTACACAGTTACTGC
>NW_015505401.1:2216333-2261627 GCF_001515645.1 Sinocyclocheilus grahami | reverse complement strand
TATAATATGTCACAGTTCACTTTATTTTGCTATCCTCACTTACATAAATTAACTATAGTGTCCTGCACCCACTAGTAAAGAAATATTAAACTGAATAATTTTTGGTTTGAATATAATATATATATATATATAATTTCAACATGTCTTTCATTTTTTTATAATATATATATATATATGTAGAGAGAGAAAATGAAAGATGAATTGAAAATATTTGTTTTAGTTATCATCATTATGCAATCAACTGAGCTTAAAATATCCCAAATCCTTTACTTAATCTTTTCTGACTTCTTTTTTTGTAAAAATATCTACAAATCTAAATCTAAAATAAAAACATTATATATTTACTAGAAGAAATACTGCAATATTAAGACTTATTTTCATAGACTATAACTCAATTAAAGCCTACATTTTGTTTTGTTTTCTCTAGAAAATAGAGCTGCTTTATAGATTAAGTGGAAGCAGAAACGCGTTGTTTTTGTGCATGTCTCTTTAAATACAAATGAGCTGCTGCTCCCCGCCCCCTTTTCCAGAATAGAGCTGTACTTTTACAGCTCTACCTCAGATACTCTGCTAAAAAAAACATCTGTTTGGTTTTGATTATCATGTTCATTGTGCTGAAATCATGCGTTTTAAACCATATTAGTTTCAACTTCTGATATACAGTTAGGGTTAGGAAATCAACTGTCACACGTTATGTGATATACTAAACTAAGTTCTTCTTCATGTCTTATTGCACTTAAACTGTCAAATACACACAAGTTTATGTTAAAAACACACAAGTTACAAAAACAGTCGGTAATGTCTGTGAAGGTAAACAACTGAGAAAGAAATCATATTTTAATATGAGATCTGTGTGACAGCAGTGTAATATACAGTAAATAAATCAATAAATCCACTGCTCTCTTGTCTCCTCTGAGGCTTGGACTGTAAATAGTGTTCTGTGCTTGTCACTGCAGCCAAAGACAGAACAGTTAGCATGCTTTGCTTGACCTTTTGCCATGGTGTTAGAACTGGTACGCCGCTGTTGCTTGCGAAAACACAATGACGGCGCTGTGGGTGGAAACTTGCAGATTAAGGGGAGGGAATATTATAATAAGATCCCTTTTTTACGTCACGGGGGAGGGAAATCTGAGCGGCTCATTTTTTCAAAAGTTTGCAGAGAAAGGCTTAACAAAATAAACGTTTTCACGTGCATCGGGGACCCGATTATAGCACTTAAACAGGGAAAAAGTCAGATTATCAAGTTTCGTCATCTTTAAAACTACTGTAAATTCTCTGAAAACAAGTCTTAATATCTATATATAAAATCTATATATAATATCCACAATATGCAGCATTACAAGCCCATTAATATTAAATAATTTTTTATATTTTAACAGGAAAATTAGACAAGGATTTCCTGCAGTGGTGCAGCAGTTAACATATGATAGATTGAGCTGTGGTGCTGCTGTTTGTAGAGTCTGCATTCACTCTGTTCTATATTTGAACAATAAAGCACAAAACCCAAAAATAACATAAAAAAGAGCAGTTTGTAAGTTTCCCTCCCAAAAATAACCTCTTCCTTTGCAAGTGTACTATTCCCACACTGTAAAAAAAATCTGTTCAATTTACGGTAAAATACCGGCAGCTATGGTTGCCAGAACTTTACCGTGAAAAATATGGTAGCAACATTTTAGGTTTTACAGAACCGTTTAAATTTATAGTGAAAAACTGTATTTCATAAACTGATACAATGTTGATATGCAAACCTTTGAGTTAACTCATTTTATTTGCAGAAACCGACTGCACTTAATTTGGCCAATTACCATTTGTTTATAAACTAATATTTATAATGTTTAAGTAACGCAAGCATATTGGTCTTAAGAACTATTTTGCTTAAGACCATGAAGTAAAACCTACTGATTTATGCAAAGTCTTTAAAAGCATCAACTCAACTGTCTCGCAAATACCAGCAGCACACATTCACGAGTGATTGAAATTATTGAAGAGATTCACACTGCATCAGTAACTACACAGTTACTGCTTTTAAATAAAGCAACAAGCAGCATATAACATCGGCGTTCCTCTGTCTGTCCTTTACTTAAACACAGGCTCTGCTCTCCAGCACAATGGTGACCCACAAAACACAACAGGAAGTTGACTGTTAGGTTTTACAGTATTTTGCTGTTTTCTTTTCTTGATTTTACGGTGAAATACCGGCAGCTGTGGTTACCAGTAATCTACAGTTTTTTACAGTTTGCTTCCGTAAATTAAATTAACAGTATATTTCTGTTAAAAATAAATTTCACAGTGTGTTTTTCTTCATCTCACACATTTAACCCCTTTAATCCCACAGCAAAATCCTCAGTTTTAAAGAGCACTTATATGTGTCCACACTACAGAGTGATGCAGAGAAGTATCACTGAAGCGGTGATGAAGTTAATGAGATAATTAAACAAGGATTGAGCATTAGTGATGAACACCTGTTAACAAGCAGAATCACTGGAGGAAAGAGAAACAAGAGCAGAGAAACACAACTTACAGCCAAAGCCAAAGATGAAATCAACTGAAAATAAAACACATTAAATTTATCAAGATCTCAGCAGAGGATGATTAAACTACTCCACAAACGGCATCACCAGCTTCTTATTACTAACCAGTGTGACTTTATTTCTGTCATATGTGTACAAAAGCTCTTATTGAAATTTTAGGTGTTGTGCTTTCATTTGAAGTCACCATAATGGCGATCGGTGTTTGCTTTAGTTGTGCTCTTGAACCTTGACTTTTTAAAAATAGATTTTCTTTGGTTGCTTGAATGAGCTATGTTTATTTAACACAGATTTTATAGCAAGAAAAGCCAAAAGAATATATGATCAGATAAAACTGGTGTTTGTGATGCCAAGACCATCATAAACTAGTCTGATTCACTGATCTCACCTAATGTTTAATCTCTTATTAAGTGTGTAAAATATATCTAGTTCGCTTGAATTGCACCACTGATACTACCGCAGTCATCGTGAAACATTCCTAAGCACACTACGCTTCAATAAAATCTTTGAGCTATGGCAGGACTTAAACACACACAGACATCAACATTCAGCCTATGAATCTCAAGATTGGTGACAATAAAAGAAAAATGTTTCATGCTTCAATGCATGCTGGGAGTTTTGTACTGGCACCCAGCATGCATTGCGGCATGATTATTATTTTATTATTTATAATAGTTACCATTGTTGAGATTCATGTGCTGATTCTTGATGTCTGTGTGTTTAAATGGTACCGCAGCTCTAAAAGTTTTGTGCATTAAACGTTTTTAAAGTTAAGTCATCGTAGTACCATAAACAAAAAAAACTTAATTGACCCATATAATTAGACACTAAATGAGATCAGTGAATAAGGTCATGAGATGATTATTTCATCATTATTAATAGTTATCAAAACCACTTCATTACAATTTCTCTCAGCTCTTCTTGTCATAACAAATGTGCTTTACATACACAGATACAACCACAAAGGAAAAACTGACTTTAAAGAGTCAAGGGTCAAGAGCCCATCTAAAGCAACCACTGATCGCCAAAATGGTGAGGCCAAACAAAACATTTTCAATACAATAAAAACCTCGGTTAATTCTCAAAGAATTTTTGTAGATATATAACAGAAATAAAGTGAGTCTGATTAGTAAGGAGGGAAGCTGGCAATGCTGTTTGTGGAGTTGTGTAATCCTCCTCTGCTGTTTTATTTTGGTTAATTTAATCTAAGGCTGTGACTGGAAGTCAGTTGTAGTTTTGTTTCTTGTTCTTTCCTTCAGTGATTCTGCTTGTTAACAGCAGTTGTTCATCAGTGTCTGAATTCACTCATTGGTTTCAATCATTCGGTCTAGTGGACTATATAGTGAACTAATAGTGAATGAGGATCTATTACAGTTATTCACCATATATTGTAAGGAAACTTACTGTAAATCATTTAACAGGTTTTTACTGTGGCATTTCTACAGTCTTTTACCATTAAAATCCCTATAATTTTTTACAGTGCATCTGTACTTTCTTTTCTCCATGAATTGAGGCTTCATCTAAACATGACTTTGAACTGAAAGCATTTCAGTGGTATTTCATCATCTCTTTGCCTGGCAAGCAAATGGAGGGAGAAAGGACAAAAAAGATATGTCTTCCTCTAGTAAGGGAGGATCTCCACTCCTCAGCTGATGTGTCCATGATTAATAGCTCACCCCAGCACCCCCTTTTTTGTCGAATGGACATCAACATATAACTCACTTTGCTGGACAAACAAGGACTAGATCTGAGCAACATCTAGGCAACCTAAAGCATGTCCTCCTCCTCCACCGGGAGGATCTAAAGTTGTTCAGTCGCAGGGTTGGGGTGATTGTAATGTGCCCACGGTGGGAGATCATGCTGAAGATTCAGAGTGATTTACGGGAGGAGCAGAGACTGGAGAATGTGTGGATAGAGCAGCGTTATTTACATTAGTGCACCATCTGAGGCATTTGCTCATCCCATCCTCCCTACACTTATCTGACCTCCAACACGAACAGAGAGAGAGGGGTTTACAACAAAAGAAAGATACCTTCATTCTTCTTTCGCCTCTTTTCACTCCTTTCTTTCTCAGTCTTCTTTCTTCGGGCTCTTCTGTTTATCTAGAGATCTGTTTAAAAACAGTGTTTACCTTTTTTTAATACTTTCTTTTATTTCCTTACCTTTATTTACTCATTAAAAATGTTCCACTTATTAACAGTAAAACTGTAACACCACAGTAAAAATACTTCAACTGGTTAGAGATGCCTCCCCTAGTGAAAAATAAAAAAATAAAAATATATTTTTAATATTTATAAATATATTTATTTTATGATAAGTATACTACAAATACACTTATGTAAAAATCCCCTACTTTTAGTATACTAGACTGGTATACTTAAAGTGTGCTTAAATGGAACAACTAATTTTGTACTTAATGCACTTTAATTGTGCAGAAGTCCAACTAAAGATATACTGAAGTATATTTGATTGTGCTAAAGTGGAACTATTGCAAGTATACTTCAGGTATTCTTCAATAATGGCATTAAAACACAGTTTAGGCTTAATATTAAGAAATGTGCACTCTGCACAAGTAGTACTCCAAATAAAGTTTAATTATAAGTTTTATATCAGTAAGTCTCAAGCAATATGTCAAGAAATATGCTAATAGATTTGAACTAATTTGCTGTAAAATTGGTAACCCTTTATTTTTAGTGCACTTTAGACATTCTACTAACTACAAGTAACTTTGCAACCACATGTCAACTGCCAGTCCTTAGAGTCTGCTTAATGTCTTCTAACGCTTTGTTTTGATGGTCCCTCAATAGACATTCAACTGACTATAAGTAACTTTGCAAGTACGTCAACATTAACTCCAGCCCTACACCTAACCTAACAGTCTACTAATACTCTAATGAGAGTTAGTTGACATATAATTACAAAGTTACTTATAGTTAAATAAAGTTTAACTGTAAAATAATTGTTTTTTGGAAGACAACATATGACAAACTGTAAAATCTGTATTGTATTGAAAAAGATACAGGTATGGTTTATGAGTCATCTTAGAATTTATGGTTAAAAGCAGTAAAATGACATTCACATTCAATAAAAAATTGTTTCCCTTATTTTGTTATCAGTTATGTACAATACAGTATAATATATTATGTTATGTTTAGTTGTTTTTATAGCATTTTTTAACGGTGTTTTGTGTTTTTGTGTGGCAATTTTTAGTCATTGCATTATCTTGGTGGGCACCAGTATTTTTAGATGCATGTCTAAGCAGGCTGACATGTTATTATTGTAAAATTTGATGACAGTTTACGAAGTATATGATTATGAACTTTAAAATACACACACAGATGTTATCCTGGAATGCCTAAAAACATTCCCTACACCATATTTTTACAGTGAATTTCTAGCAAACACAATTGTCAGTTTTGTTTTGTTTTTTTTACTGTAAATTTAACGGAAGCATTGCAATATACCACACATATTTCCATCAGCATTCCTTCACTACAATACATTCAGCTGGCTGTGGGCAAACGACTGGGGATGCCTGAACTCTCTGCACGTCTCTCTGCTCTCTCTATCTGACCTTAAAACAATCAGAGTAAACACACAGAGGCCCCTGAGAGAGCGCAGACCCCAACTGTGTCCTCAAAACCTGCACTCTCCAGCGTGCAGCCTTAATCAAACATACTGTCATGCTGTTTACTAGAACACACAGGGGAAACAAACTGTAGGAGCCCCTAAGTCTCAGCGTTAACCAGGACCATCTGAGAGCGTACCCGTTCATGTGAGCAAATGTCTACGTTTTTAGAAGATAACATAGTCCGCTGAGTATTTACTGCATATGCTTGGTGAAGACATCTTAAATCCTTATGTTTAATTTCTTTTCTGTGTTCGATATGTATTTGCGTGCTTGAACAAAAACAGAAGTCTGTCTGTGTGCGACTGCTTCATTTCCTGCTGCAGAAAGCCTGTTTCCTGAGCTGTGTGGAGCCCAAATGTGGCTCCTCACAGAGGGAATTCAGAAAAGGATCAATTGCACTTGTTACATCTCAGGTTTCCCTCTCCCCACCCCCTTTACTTCCCTCACACAGGACTGAATTCTCAGCTGCAAGCAATTACTGCAAGGACTCACTGACTAACAGTTTCCAGATTGCCTCTTGATGGCTCCCAAATTGAGAAAGACAGTCTGGAGTATGGACAATGTAAATCCATTTCTGGTTTTGTCAGTTCCAGACATCTGGTCGGGCAGACCAAAGGCTGTGGCTTTGAGAACTCAGTGGCAATCTTAACATGAAGACAAATTTTCATCCCCAACAACCTTTCCATCTCATAGAAAGGTTATTCTCTCTGAATTGCAAATATTGTAGAGTCAAGAAAATATCTGGCAGTTTCTCGAGACACTATGTTCAAGCAGGGGCTGACAAGTGGAGCATAACAATTTTGGCTCTACTGTGCAAGTGTGTTAATGTGTCATTCACACTGATTGCTTGACGTATTTATAAGTAAACAAATCCTATACACTGTCTAAAAGAATCTTACTTAAAAACTGTTTCAGATTCAAAGGCAAAAAATAGGAGGATACCATGCACGAATAGTGATTTTCACTATTGATTTCGTTCCCTAAATCTAACTGAAACACTCTGATTAGCTTAGTCTTTGATGGAAATTTACAGATGTTGAATTTCTCTATGGACTGCTGAACTGTTATTATTGTTGGATTATCTGTTTACAGGCTTTAGAAAGAGCAGAAGTAAGACTATCCACTGACAATGTGATGACTGGAGTCCTGCCATATTGCTGGAAGCAGTCGTGAGGATGGAAAGTTTTCTTAAAATGCATGAGAGAAGGAATGGCCTGCAGCCGACGGCTTTCTCGTTCAATTAGTGAGTCAGAGGAGAGACGGAGAAAAAAAGGGTCAGGCGAATATTTGAATTAGTTTTAGCAAAGAGTGTAAATTTGACATGCATTCTATAGAGATTTTGCTCGTGTTCATTATTTTAAAAGGTAAAGTGGTGGATTACCATTGTAGCGAGACTGGAAGCAGAAAGAGTACAACATAGCCTAACTGCAGTGTTCACAGTTTATACACCTGCTGGAAAATCCAGTATAAGATGGTGTTAGCTGAAAGTGGGAACTGGTTTCTAGATGATCCACGCTGGTGATGATCCAAGGTGGTGGACTGTCAAAAAAATAAAAAATTGGTCAAGCCATCTTTAGGTCAAGCTGGTTTTTGAAGAAACGCTGGTCAGCTAGCTTAGACTAGTACATAACCAGCTTGGACCAACTAATGACCACTTTAGACCAGTTATTGAATAGCTTGAGCCAGCTAATAACCAGCTATTGTATGATTTAGACAGGCTAATGACCAGCCTGAAACATGTAAAAACCAGCTTGGACCAGCTGATGACCAACTTCAACCAGCTTGATTTAACTAATGGTCTGTTTAGATCAGCTAATAACCAGCTTGGAGTTACTATATTTTAGATCAGCTATTGACCAGGTTGGATCAGTAATCACCTAATGATCAATGACCACCTAATGATCAGTTAATGACAAGCTTGGATGAGCTAATTTAGACCTACGAATAACTATCTTGGAACAGCTGATTTGGACCAGCTAATGACCAGCTTGAAAGATGTATACCAGCTTGGGCCAGCCAATGACCAATCTGAACCAGCTAATAACCAGTTTGGAGAAGCTAATGACCAGTTTAGATCAGCTAATGACCATCATGGATCACTTAATGATTAGTTTAGACCAGTTAATAAGCAGACCAGTTAATACCTATAATTTGAACCATCTAATGATCAGTTTAGACTAGCTCTAGCTAATACCAGCTTAGGTCTGTTAAAGATCAGATAATGATCATCATGGCTAGCTAATAACCTGATAAAGATTTTAAAAATCAGCTTGGTCACTTTAAAGTATGGCAAACTGGTAGTTGGTTCATTGCTGAAACACAGTGGTCTACCAGCTTGGACTAGCTAATGACCAGCTAATAGCTAGCTAATGACCAATTAAGACTAAGTAATTAGCTTAGACACCCTAATCTGATCAGTTTAGATCAGTTGATGACCAGCTAATGACCAGTGTTTGTCCTTCAAAAACAGCTAGAAACCTTGGAGTTGTGATTGATGATAAGTTGAATTTCTCAGACCACATTGCTAAAACTGCCGGTCCTGCAGATTTGCTTTATACAACATTAGGAAGATCCGGCCCTTTCTTTCAGAACATGCAACACAACTCCTTGTTCAAGTTCTTGTTCTACCCAGGCTGGACTATTGCAATGGTCTTTTGGCAGCCCTTCCAGCCACTTCTATCAAACCTCTACAATTAATCCAAAATGCCGCTGCAAGATTCATCTTTAATGAGCCGAAAAGAATGCATGTCACACCTCTGTTCATCAATTTGCACTGGCTACCAGTAGCTGCTCGCATTAAATTCAAGGCATTAATGTTTGCCTACAAAACCACAACTGGCTCTGCACCCATTTACCTAAATTCATTACTTCAGTGTTATGTGCCCTCTAGAAGCTTGCGTTCTGCAAGTGAATGACACATTATTGTGCCATCTCAAAGAGGCACAAAATCACTTTCACAGACTTTTTCATTAACTGTTCCCTCCTGGTGGAATGACCTGCCCAAATCAATCCGAGTCCTTAACCATCTTCAAGAAATGACTAAAAACACATCTGTTCCACCTTTATTTGACCCTCTAACTCTAACACTTTCTATTCTATTTTAATTCTACTTTATCTATATTTATCTTCTTTTTTCTTTTTTCTTTATTTATTGTCCTAATTTGTAAGTCGCTTTGGATAAAAGTGTCTGCTAAATGACTAAATGTAGATGTTTGGGAAATGTATTTTTAAAAGCAGTGCATTACAATATTACATAGATACTTTTTATGGAATGTAATGTGTTATGTTACTTTGCGTTACTTTTTCTTATCTGGACTGGGCTTGCTTGTTTGTTTGTTTTTAATATAAAAAAATATTATATTTTTGGCAAATACAGAATCTCTTTCACACCAAAAGGGAAATGTATAAGCCTCAGGCTGAAGAAAATGTAAATTCAAAAAGCTCAAACAAACTTTTCAGCTGTTCTGCCATTCAGGATTGCATGAACAATAGGATGCAAGCGAAGAAAGTTTAATAAGTTCTTCTCAATTACCAAAAAAATGAAACAAATATTGTTTATCTGAAGTCACTTTTTGCTTATTAGTATGGTTGAATTTGATCAGTGGAGGTCAGCAGCAAAGACACTGGTTAAGAAAGTGTGATTGAATACATAAAATATATTTGTGTTATTTAATTAATTAAATATTGCAGGGTTGCGTCATGCTCTGAGTTTGCTTTTCACTGTTTTATTCATTTTGAGAAATACTGAATCTGTTTTTGTGCAAGTGAGATGAGGAAATGCATGTTCAAATTTAGTCTAGACTTACAGTAAGCATAATTTTTACACAGCGCAATCAACACCTCTGCACTCACTCCTGAATTCGGTAACACTATTTTAAGGTGTCCTTGTTACACGTTACATGTACTCACTATTATAATAACAATTAATTATGCATAAATATATGCAAGTAACCCTAAATCAAACCCTAATCCTAACTCTAACCATATAGTAAGTACGTGTAGTTAATTAATATTACTCAGACACCTTAAAAAAAAGTGTAACCCCAATTTCTCTCAACATGGAGACGGGAGAGCTGTCAGTCAATAAATGTGAAAACGTAAATACAGTATTTAAAATAGTAACTCAGATATTTTCATGTTAAAAAAGTAATGCGCTACATTACTCGTTACTTAAAAAGGTAATCTGATTATGTAACTTGCTAATGTTACTTGTAATGCGTTACCCCCAACACTGCTAATGACTAGCTAATTGCCATCTTAGACAAGCTAACGACATCTTAGACCACTTAATAATTGGCTTGTACCAACTAATAACTATACTAGACCACCTAATGATTAGTTTAGACCAGCTGAGGACCAGCTTGGATCAGCTAATAAGGAGTTTAAACCAGCTAATCTTGAACCAGATAATGACAAGCTTTAACCAACTAATGATTAGTTAAGACTAGCTAATAGCTAACTTAGGCAAGCTAATGACTAATGATTATGACCTGTCTTTTTTTATTTTTATTATATTTTTAAAGGGATAGTTCACCCAAAAATGAAATTCTGTTATTAATTACTCACCCTCATGTCGTTCCAAACTCGTAAGACCTTTTATCTTCGGAATACAGATTAAGATATTTTTGATGAAATTCGAGAGCTTTCTGACCCTGCATAGACAAAAAGGGATCTACCATGGTCAAGGCACAGAAGCGTAGTAAGGACATCGTTAAAATAGTTAATGTGGCATCAGTGGTTAAACAGTAATTTTATGAAGCTACAATAATACTTTTTATGCGCAAAGAAAACAAAAATAACGACTTTATTCGTTTTAATTTCTTTGCGCACAAAACATATTCTCGTAGCTTCAAAAATATCTTAATTTGTGTTTCAAAGATAAATGAAGGTCTTACTGGTTTGGAAAAACATGAGTAGTTAATGACAGATTTTTCATTTTAGGGTGAACTTTCCCTTTAAATAAGCTTAAGTTACACCAACTGGTACTTGGTTTGTTGCTTGTCTACAATGGTTAACTAAAGAAACTTCCAAAACACTATTAACTACTAACCTGTCCCACCTTCTATTAGGTGGCCTTAACTACTATGTACTTATTTAAATTCATAATTTACATGCAATGCACTTATTGTGTACATACATGTTTTTTCATTGTACTTATATATAAAAAAATGTAATTACATCTGTAATTAATATCTGTAATTACATTTATATTTACACTGTTGACCCATCCCTTACACTTTAAACCACCCTTAAACCTAGCCATACCAACAAACCTGTCTCTAACCTTACCCGTATCCCACCTCAAGAGCAGCAAAAGTGTTTTTCAATACAATATGAGCACAATAAGTACATTGTACTTATGTTTTATGTAAGTACATATTTAAGGCCACCTAATATAAAGTGGGACCAATCTATATTTTACAGTACGTTGCACAGCTGTCAAAGCCATTTAGCAGCATCAAATAAGTTCTTTGCATTAAATTAAACAGAACTCTATGGGAACTTGAATGCCTTAAACAGCACTGCATGATTATAAAGCTATTACCAAAAAAAGAACACAACCATATATAAGAACACATACATTTCACATGGGAAGACATTTGAAGCAAATGCTGAACATAAAACATTTCTCATCTTTAAAGACATGTTCTTCTTGACACAGTAATGACTGCCTGAGAGAGAAAAGAGCAGCCTGATCAGAGCCAAACCACAAGCTGCCTGTATAATGACTGTTTCTCTAATTCTTGACCAGCATATCCAATCTCATTGCCCAAAAAGCCTGATTACACAGAACAGCTTGTGAGGCCTGGGGGTGAAAGAACTGAAAACAGAGCTTGGCCCTGATCGCTTCTAACACACCGATTTCGGGTTCAAAGCACACAGCTGTGAGAGAGAAGCAGAGCCCCGAGCCTGGAAGGTCAACAGACAGTGTACGAGGGGCTGGGGCATGAAGCGATCCACCCGGAGACAGCCAGCAGCTGCGGAGTGACAGCGTGAGCTGGCTGGACCGCACTCCCCTCTCTCCATACAAAGACATCACGCCACATCGCTGTCATGGCTGTCAGCGCACAGACCAGCTCGTTAACAAAAGAAGAGCCAATCAGAGCTCTGATGCACACAATATTGACAAGAGCTTGAAGACTTTGAGTCCTTAAGTAGCCAATCAACACGGCAGACTGGACAGAAGTTAATTAACCAGATTTCTGTGAAAGGGGAGAAAGTGTTTGGGACATCAGCACAAAGGCAAATGAAAGGTTTGGTTGATTTGATCGCTTAATAAGGGATGCATTTTAGCATTCACACAAAGGAAGTAGCTTATGATTATATTCAATGCTCTAATTACAGGTTGCTGGAGTTTTGTTTAAAACTTTAAACACCCAAAATGAAGACATACTGTAGCCTATGTGTGTTTCAGAATCCCCCATCCTGCCTTGTTTTCACTGCGAGGGCAATGAGAGTTTAAGCACGCAGTCTTTGAAAACGAATGTTTATGTGTTTT
The DNA here is from genome assembly GCF_001515645.1 of Sinocyclocheilus grahami. Lineage (NCBI taxonomy): Eukaryota > Metazoa > Chordata > Actinopteri > Cypriniformes > Cyprinidae > Sinocyclocheilus > Sinocyclocheilus grahami. Next base: position 2,248,969 of record NW_015505401.1, on the reverse strand, counting down.
CATGCGCTGAGCGTAAATATCGAGCTTTTTTGCCATTTGCGCAATATTTATTTGTGGAAGGAAAAAGGTTGACATGTTGTGGACGTTCAGCTCATAAAAGGGCTCACTCAGGTCCTGTCCCCGAGTACGGTCCCGTCACACGCTTCTTGACGTAAATTATTCCCGGCAAGTGAAGAAATACTTGAATCATTTCATGCAAAATATTGCTTCTGGCCTCTGGGTTGTGTACAGTAATAAATTCTGTTTGGAGCATGCAATGTTTTTTTTCCAAAATGTCGCAGTGACAGTTTAAAGACTCTGAAATTACAGTTAATTAAAGAGACCTTATAGTGAACCTCAACTGTGATTGGCAGGAAAAAGCTCGAGCATCATTTGGTGAGTTTATGCTTGGCAGAAATGTATACAATAGCAAAATCAGTGCAAAGTCATCTGACAGAACCAACAAAAAATTATGTCACAATATTTACATCATAAGAATTCAAAGACTGCAAGTGAACTAAAGGTTTGTAAGTATAAAAAAAGTACAAAACTTATGCCAAGTGCTTTGAAATGAAATCTTTGTATTCATTTTGGTTTCATATGGTTTTGAAAACCTAATAATTAATTTAATGTCATATGATGTAACCAACTTATAAAAAGTTATAACATATTTTCTTGTTTTCCACTAAGTGCACACGTTAATCATTATTATAAAAAAAAAAATCTAATAATTATATTTTTCAATTAAATTATGTTTTTATTATTATTCATAAGTATCATTATATATTTGGGGAGTCACACAACATAACATTCTAGGACATGAGTTAACCTTACAATTTCATAAAAAGGTCTAATATTTTAATATACTTACTGACACCCAGTCGTAGGGATCTGATTTTGTCAGAAAAAAAGTACTTCAAATAAAAAGCAGAAAAATAATTATATAAATAAAAAATATATATATCAAAATGAAATTGAATGCGGTAATTAAACCATTCTCTTCTTTGAAGATTCTTGAAACACTGAACCATTCTCTTCATTGTATTTTAAGTCATTGTATTTATGAATTGCATTTTTGTATAAATTAATAGATCTGGATCCCAAAATAATAATAATAATAATGCCATTGAACCTTAATGCATTTACTGAGAATGTAACAAAATGGAGGCAAATGTACAAAAATGACAGCAAAGCCTCATGCCATCCGTTCTGAACTGATTCAGAAAGAGTATTCAAAAAGAGTAGCAAGATCCCTGATGGAGTTGGGGCTGTGTTGTCCTCAGTGGTGTTTGAGCTTCAGAGTCACGCATGTCTCAGGCTGTGAGGGCACACATCTCTCCCATTCCCAGGGTTTATTATTACAAATAACCACTTCCATCTGCACGCTGACACTCAGTGGGGCACGGAGCCAGAGCAGATGCATACCAGTCTGTCCCGCTCCCTGTGAGAGAGGGTCTGTCAGCAAACCCTCTCCCCTGATCCTCACTTTAAAACCACCGTGGACATGGTGATGAAAAATAAGAAATGGACTGGAGAAATCTGTAGGAATTTAGTTTTTATAGTCTTGCTTCTCTCTTTTTCTGTCACTCTGTCCTCTGTTACTCGCCTGACCCTCACCTTCCACCCTGTGCCTCTTATCTGTCAGTGATGCCTCATTCTCCTGACTGTGATTGGCAGCCTTTAAGGGAAGCTCTCCAACCAGAGTGGAGGAGGTCCCGGTACAAAAGAAAGTCACCACAAAACAAACAATATGATGAGAATGTGGCGTTTCGCTAACTCATTACTGAGTCCAACAAAGGCAAGAGAACAGAGTATGGGAGGTTTAAGAGTAAATGTTGTATGACTCTGTTATGACTTTTTAATAAAATGCTTTCTATCCCAGTTTAAAATGCAGAGATAGCTATAAGATAGCCTCAGGTTGTTAACCTCAAAACACTGTGGATATATTTTGTTGTTAAAACATTTTCATCCTTTGTTTGAGCATCACCAGCCTTATATGGCAACATGGCTCAACCAATGGTTTGAGTTTGGGGGCGGGGTTAGCTGTTTGGCCAACCAATGGTGGATGAGGTGAGTATCCAGAAAATCTGATTTTTTTCAATTCTATTTGGTGAACTGGGATGTTCTTCACAAGGTTTTGCAAAGAAAAATAATAATTTAAAAGTACAGTTTCTCAGAAATATATATATATAGTAAACAGCGACTTTCAATGAAATTGAAAATATATTTAGCTTTTTAACCTTCATATACCAGAATATATATGTTCAAAATGTATTTTCAAAGACAAAAAATTGCAAAAACATATTGTTAGAAAATGTATGTAAATATATTTGAAAAATATTTTAGCAGACATATTTTTGTATATTTTTTTTTCAGGAGTCCTGTAAAGACATTCAATAGCTTATAATACAATACAGTAAAACTAGTGTATATTCAAATCTGGCACATTATGTATAGTTAAAAGTCACGCAAGAAGCATCATGTACAATATCATGTGAATATCATCTTAAATTTGGTTATTTTCCTCATGCAAAACTGCTATCATATTTTTTTAGAAGACTTGAAAGTTATAGACTGCTTTTATGCTTTTTACTTTTTTGAGTTTGACAGCCCCAGTTCTATTTTCCCTGAATGCAGAATATATGCGTCCACGTTCTGCTGCAGAAAGTCGACACAGGTTTGGAACAACATGAAGGTTACAGAACTGATGACAGAATGATTATTTTGTGAGTGTACTGTCCCTTTAAGTTTGCCATATACCATTTCTCTTTTACAAAACACCTTCATGTTACTATACTTTGTATAACATTTGCTCTTCTAGCTGTATGAGTTATTCTGCTATGCATGGGCTTAGTATTCAGTAACTCATTTCAGCTTTGTGGAATAGTTGTGAGTGGCCCGCCAGTGACCCTTTGCTCTTGAGGTGAGGTCAGGCTCTCCTGTAGGCCTCCCAGCTGTCTCTCTGCCTACACCCACACGTCCCTCTCCGCTTGCCCTCTGATTTCTCTCTCTCCCTCTTCACTCCCCCGGTTTTTCCTCTCCCTCTTCCAGAAGAGTTGACAGCTCCAAACAAAACAGGGCCTGTGAGCTGACTGACACATTCTGCCTCTGAAAGGAGAGCATTTAACACGCCTCACACCCTGCACTGCCCACCACACACACACACCCTTAGCCAGTCGAAACAAAACACCACCACAGAGAAAAGAAAGGATCGGCCAGAGTTTGGGGGGAATCTGCACCTTGAAGAAGAGAAAAGGGGGAGAAAAGAGTTGAGAAAGGGAGGGAAAATAGTTGTTTCAGGTTCAAAGACAGTCTATTCTCCCGCCTGCACCCTGTCACTCATCCTGAGCGGGTTAGCCCGGAGGATATCACTCCTTTTTCACTGGCGTCATTCATCCATCCGTCAGGCTGATGTGCACTCCAATGGGTTTGGTGGAAAGCTGCGGAAACTTCCTGTCAGGGCCTGCCGTGAGATCAACACCTGTTGGAGTGAGACAGAGGAGTCCCTGAGTCCCAACTGGAGTGCCGCTTTCCAACCCGCACACTGAAATCACAAACACACACTCAACAAACACAAACAAGCAATGCTATCTGCTTCCTCAGAACGCAAAAAGTGTGTCTGAAATGCTAGCTTATCAGCTTGACGGCTGCTGGTGTTAAAAGCAAAAAAATATAAACATACAAAGCTATAAAACCGCAGTTACTGTATGTTAGGATTTTTGACTTATAGTGACAATGCAGATTTGGCATTGTGCAGTCTAAAAAAACCTCTATTTACTTTTATGGGTGCCAAAACTAAAGTGTAAAAAAATATATTATAGGTTATATTATATATGGGTTTGCCCCAAAAATAATGAACAAAAAAAAGTAAATAATTTTTAAAAATGATAACATTGATAAAAACAATATAAAATATATTATTCAGTAAGTATTCAGACACTGACTGGGTTTTTGTGCATTTGCCTTTATACACCACTACAATGGATTTGAAATAAAACAATCAAGATGTGATTGAAGTGCAGACTTTAAGATTTTATTCAAGGGGTTGAACAAAAATATAGCATAAAATGCTTAGGAATTACAACCATTTTTATACTCAGTCCCCCATCTTCAGGGGGCTCAAATGTAATTAGACAAAGAATTTTATCATAAATAAAATGTTTATATATTTTTTTGTTGTTGTTGTTGTTGAGAATCCTTTGCAGGCAATGACTGCCTTAAGTCTGGAACTCATGGACATCACCAGAGACTGTTTCCTCCTTTGTGATGCTTTGCCAGGCCTTTACTGCAGCTGACTTCAGTTGTTGTTTGTTCGTGGGTTTTCTGCCTTTAGTTTTGTCTTCAGCAAATGAAATGCATGCTCAATCGGGTTGAGATCATGAGATTGAATTGGCCATTGCAAAATACTGCATTCAAAAACTCCTGGGTTGCTTTTGCTGTATGTTTTGGGTCATCGTCCATTTGTACTATGAAGCGCCATCCAATCAATTTGGCTCCATTTGACTGAATCTGGGCAGAGAGTATATCACTATACATTTCAGAATTCTTCCAGCTGCTTCTGTCCTCTGTCACGTCATTAACAAACACCAGTAACCCAGTGCCACTGGAAGCCATGCATGCTCATGCCATCACACTGCTCCACCATGTTTCACAGATGATGTTGTATGCTTTAGATCATGATCTGTTCCAAGCCTTCTCCATACTTTTTTCTTTCCATCATTCTGGTACAGGTTGATCTTAATTTCAGCCGTCCAAAGAATGCTTTTCCAGAAGTGTTCTGGCTTTTTTAGATGTTTTTTTGGCAACGTCTAATCTGGCCTTGTTTGCACCTTGTGGTGAACCCTCTGTATTTGCTCTCATGAAGTTGATTAGACTTTGACAGTGACACGTCTCCCTCCCAGAGAGTGTTCTTGTCTTGGCTGGATGTTGTGAAAGGGTTTTTCTTTACCATGGAGAGGATCCTCCGATCATCCACCACTGTTGTCCTCCGTGGACGTCCAGGCCTTTTTATGTTGCTGAGCACACTAGTGTATTCTTTTTTTCTCAGAATGTACCAAACTGTTGATTTGGCCACTCCTAATGTTCCTGCTATCTCTCTGATGGATTTGTTTTGTTTTTGAAGCCTAACAATTGTCTGTTGCACTTGCATGGAGAGCTCCTTTGACCGCATGATGTGGGTTCACAGCAACAGCTTCCAAATGCAAATGGCACACTTAGAATCAACTCCAGACCGTTCCCTGCTTAATTGATGTAGAAATAACGAAGGAATAGCCCACATCTGTCCATGAAATGGCCTTTGGGTCAACTGTCCAATTACTTATGGTCCCTTGAAAAAGGGGAATGTACATATTAAACAGCTGTAATTAATTAACCTTTCCTCCAATTTAGATGAGAATACCCTCAAATTAAAGCTCAGAGTGTGCACTTTAAGCCTGCAATATAACAAAGAGTGAAAAATTTAAGTGGGTCTGAATACTTTCCGTACCCACTGTATATATAATATCTTAAGCAATATATAGAATTATATATAGAGAGAGGCATATTTTTACATAGACTGTGTATATACACAATGTTATATCGGTCTCTAATGTATTAAAAAAATTGGTCTAGCTTTCAAAAACAACGTTATTGTACAATTTCAAGTGAGTCCAAATGCATTATGTTTTTTGTAAAATATTGTCATAAGAATATAATTTTTTTTTAATTTTTTGGATCAGACTTGGAAGTATGTACTTCACAGTGATACAGAATACTGCTCTTTACTCAATACTTTGATTTCACCACAGTTTCTCTCAGCGAAACTTCACTCTCACGTCTCATTGCTTTTCCCGGCTGTATGCAGCCAGCAATCTGAGCCATGTATGTTGTCATGAAGCTGGATGCCAGAGGTGCCATGATGCTAAATGAACTGACCGCAGTCCTGCTATCAGGTACATTCTCATGGAGACCATTAGTGCTGCTGTCCCCTGAGGCGGATCTTTGAATAATGCATGTGAGAGCTCATGCTCTCAGTGGCCTGAGGCATATCCACCGCTCTTGTTACCTCTCATGGCATATCCTGTCAGAGTCACAGGTCAACATGTCGCCTGCTGGACTGTGTTACATGCGGCTCTAACCACCGATGCCAGATTCTGGTTTCAAAAGCAGAGCAGAGCGACAAAAGTTATCACAGGCTTTAAAAGGGCTCTTGGAGAAAACTTAATGGGTGTCGGTGGACATTCTGTTAACTTTTTTCTCCCAAATCTTATTCTATTCAGCATTACCTGAAGGATGTAAGGATCTAAGTTGCTTAAGAGAAAAAGCAGAGAGTTGACTGAGGCTCTGGCCTGTGTTTTAGAAGAGCAGTGTCCAGCTTTCAGAGAGCCATGGATCTACTCTGTATATAAGCAGTTTCTTTATTTATTCTTCATTATATATATATATATACCTTTTAAAATTTTTATTAAGTGGTGGAAATCAACTTCCATAAAATTTGTATGAATTTGTTCAGTCTCATTTGTACATTTTTATTTATGATCTGCTCATGCCCTGCTCAGGGTTAAGTATAGGGTTCTTTCTTTCTTTCTTTCTTAACAAATCAATCATTTTACTATGAGTTTGAGTTTGTACATTCTTCAATTCTTCATTATATATATATATATATATATATATATATATATATATATATATACACACACACACACACACACACACACACACACACAAACTACCGTTCAAAGGTTTGGGGTTGATAACATTTCTCTTATTCCTGTGATGGCAAGATCTTCAGTGTCACATGATCCTTCAGAAATCATTCTAATATGCCGATTTGGAGCTCGGGAAACATTTCTTATTATTTGCAATGTTGAAAACAGTCATATTTTTGTGGAAAACACATCCGATTATTTGATAAACAGAAAGTTCAAAAGAACAGCTATTTCAAATAGAACATTTCTTTTTTAATTTTTAACATTATAAATGTCTACTGTCATTTTTGATAAATGTAATGCATCCTTGCTGAATAAAAGTATTACACTGTCGCTTTATTACTTTGCCAACCAAATTTGACATTGGACAATACAGTGCCAAAATTGTGTATCATGCAAAAGTCAACAGTAATACCCTTACGATCAAAGATTTGTAATAAATCACATAAACGTAATACATACGAATAAATAAATACATGCATGCATAAATATTAACATGACATGAACTTAAGAAAAATGCACAAATAACTTTATTGTGAGCATTTGGTTGAATTTTGATGGTTTCATGGCCATCAATAACATTCACAACATGAAACATTGAGGTTTGTGGTTCTGATTGCAAGTGAACCTGCATTTATTGTATACCCATATTTTCTTTTACCTTGCATAGTTTTCTTCATGGTTTTCAAAGATGAAGTCATGTTTTGCAAACTGCCCATGTTGACATCTGCTTTCTTTGCCAAGCTTCTACCAAGTGACATACACAAGAAAACATAAGGGAGGTGTTAATTTTACACAATTCCAGTTATTTGTTTGCATTCACCATTGTTTTTTAGCCTTTTGCTTTCCTGATCTCTGGTAAGACGATGTCTGGTAAGAAGTAAACCAACTAAACTGGAAGAAACACCTGAATCTTTTCATTTCAGATATAGAAACACACACACACGCAGTGTTCAGTCTTAATTAGAGTGAATGAAAGGATTGTGTGTGTGGGCTGGAGGAGGGAAATGAGTGAAGTGCTCTACTAAAAGTGATCCCTGTCACACACAGGATGTCTGCTCACTCTCTCAAAAGGCCCTATCACACACACACACACACACACACACGCACAACATATATATTAAGGAACGAAGGACCAAGAGAGAGAGACATCAAAATAAAGAGAGTGAGAAAGCTGCCAATTCCCACCAGGTCTGTTGTTGTGGGCAGAACGGACTGGAATTCCCCATTCAAGTGTGTAAAGGCACCCACAGTCCCCACAATGACCATGAAACCTTTATAAGAAACTGGAAGAAACACCTGAATCTTTTCATTTCAGATATAGAAACACACACACACACACACGCAGTGTTCAGTCTTAATTAGAGTGAATGAAAGGATTGTGTGTGGGCTGGAGGAGGGAAATGAGTGAAGTGTTCTACTAAAAGTGATCCCTGTCACACACAGGATGTCTGCTCACTCTCTCAAAAGGCCCTATCACACACACACACACACACACACACACACAACATATATATTAAGGAACGAAGGACCAAGAGAGAGAGACATCAAAATAGAGAGAGTGAGAAAGCTGCCAATTCCCACCAGGTCTGTTGTTGTGGACAGAACGGACTGGAATTCCCCATTCAAGTGTGTAAAGGCACCCACAGTCCCCACAATGACCATGAAACCTTTATAAGACATCAGATTAACAATCTTTCATTGTTGCCATTCTGCACACAAGCCAAAGAGGCATTTCTATTCTCGGTGATCAGAACAACTCTCATTATCTCACACATATACATGCACATGGAGAGAATATTAAAAGGGATAATTCACTCAAAACTGATGATTCTGTTATTATTGAGTCTCCCTCATGTCAAGGCAAAAGAAGATATTTTCAATAGTATTTTGTATTCATTAAAAGTCTATGGGCTCCAATGTTGTTTGGACAGTAGATATTCTTCAAAATATCTTCTAAAAAAATATGTTTTGGCTGAACTATCCCTTGTCGCACGTTTCATACAACAAAAGCCTTTCAGCATCATTGGCAATATATGATCAATGTTTTTGTGCTTTTTCAAATAAAATGTGTTAATAAATTTCAGTTTTTAAATGAAATTAGGATTTGGTGTTTATTACAAATGAAGTTATATACAAACGATTTAGATAACACTTTACTTAAAACCTTTATGTACTGTATAATACATTATAAAAGTAGTTTTAATGCATTAAGTATGCCTTTTTATGCATGCTTTGTACAATCTCACGAATAACTGTAACCCCAGTAAATACATTATATCACTTATCATCAATTCATTGTTACATTATGCATTTTAAATTTGGTTATAATTATTTACAACAAGATATAATGCATTACAAAGCACATTATAAATAATTATAATGCATCATACCCTTTAAGAACCCTTTGTAATGCATTACACATAATGGCCTTAAGTGAAGTGTTACCATGATTTATTAGGATTATAGCATTAGATGTATTAGAAGTTTGTTAGTGAACAATCTGAATCAGTTTAAAGGGATATTTGACCCCAAAATACACATTCTGTCATCATGTACTCACCCTCATGTTGTTCCAAAACTGTATGCATTTCTTCCAAATAGATGTTGAACACAAAAGAAGATATTTTGAAGAATGCTGCAAACAGTTTCAGTTCTTCCACTGATTTTTTTTGTCCATGCAATAGAAGTCAATGGGAATCGAAACTGTTCTTTCTTCAAAATATCTTCTTTTATTTCCCTCAAAAGAAAGTAAGTCAAATATGTTTGGAACAATATGAACGCGAGTAAATTACAGAATTTTCAATTATTTTGTGGGTGAACTATCCCTTTAATCGAACTACTAAAACTGAATATGCTCACGAACGTTCTGGCACTGGTTTAGCACTTAGTACAAGACTGTGAAACGGAGCAAGAGGGAGAATATTATTCCAGGGTGTTTTGGCACCAGAGGACAGCTCTATGAAAGGTTACCCAGGTGGTCTTTCCTCAACTGCTCCGTCTCTCCCCCAGCAGAATGTCAGTTTCAATTCCCTGGCTCAATTCCCCAGTCCCTTACCCAAATCATCATGCGAACCTCAGATTGCTTAAATATGGGCCCGTGAATCTGATACTCTGTTGGGTTTTGAGTCTTGATGGAGGTGCTGAGAGCCGGCTGATGAGGGGGCCCAGCCGTCCGCCATATTGCCGCCCAGTATGCCGTGTCATGTTCTCTGAACAATCGCCCGTGTCCTTCTAGTTGGGTAAACAACAGAGGCTGTCAGCCGGTGTCAGGTTTGGGCTTTTCAAAGCAAAAGAAGGAGAATGACAGATGACTGCTCTGAGTGTGGCCGACACTTTGCTGATAATGGTGATCTGAGTGCTGATATGGAGAGGCAGAGTGCGAGATATACCCGGTAAAACATACAGAACCCACAGTTTTGACAAACACACTGCTGGGAAAGACTGCGAGGCGCTTTCAGTGAGATTCCCCGGCTCGCTTGATTCTCGGATTCATCCGTGGTGGAATTTTGACATGTGTTGAGGTTGAATCACATCCACGATTGTGAGTTTGCAATGAAAAGCTGAATTCAAGCCTCTTTCGACCGCATAGAAATTCAATAAATAAATGAAAGATGTAACTGGATAGAATGGAAATAAGCCAAAGTAGCAGTGAGCCAATAATAAGTAATAACAATAATATTTGTTCCAATAATAAGATGAAAGATCCTTTATTCCTGTGTTAAGATTTTTTTAAGGTGGTTCACATAAAGTGTTGATTTCCCAAATCTAAAAAAAAAAAAAACTGAATGAACTTAACTTGAAACGTGTAATATTTGTCAATATTTGTTTGTCAATTAGGTTTAAATTTCAGGATGAAGTTGTAAAAATTACAAATAGCTATTAATTGGTGGGAATTATTTTTTGGGGGGAAAAGTAATTTATTTTGTGCATAGGAGTGAGTCAATAATAAATAATAACAATAATAATATTTGTTCAAAAAAAATAAGATAAGAGATGCTTTATTCCTGTGTTAAGAAAGTTAAATATTTTAGTAATTTAATTTAAAGGTGGTTCACAAAGTGTTGATTTACAATATAATAAATATATATATATATAAATATAAAAATAATATTAATTAACCTTTTAAAAAACCTTGTTCTTCTATTTGTAAATAAATAGTAGAAATTACTATTTTAATTACAAATGCTAATTACAATAACATTTGTGTAAAACTATAAAAGTGATCTAAAAGTGATTTAATTTGTGCCAAAGTAGAATTGAATCAATAATAAGTAGCAATAATATTATTATTTGTTCAAATGAGGTGGAAAATGCTTTATTCCTGTGTAAAGAAAGAAATAATTTACTTTCTTTAATAAATAAATTCAATACATTAAAAACATTTTTTTGTTAATTTTAGTACAAAATAATTAAAATAAACCTCTGTTTGACCATCAGGTTCCAATGTCAGGACTAAATTGTAAAAACGACAGTTAATATTCTGGTGGGTATTCAATTTTCTGAAGAAGAAAAAAAACATTTAATGATAGATAGATAGATAGAGATGCACAGATGAAGTGATCGTATTTAATGTCAGATTCCTTGGTGTAAATCAGCTGACCCTTTCACAAACTGCTTGATGAATTAAGCTCCAACACTTTCATTAAATTGAACTCAAACTAATCTGTTCAAGGTTCATGGGGTTGACAAGCCACAAAAAAACAACATGTCTGACACGGCCGGCACGAGCGTACCTGTAACCTGAGTCGAGGGACGGTGGCGTGCCAAAACTCAGCAACCCTCACGCTGAGAAAGAGTCCAGTTAGACCGGATCTCCACCCCACACATCAGCTCTCCTCACCCCTCGAGTGCTGGCCAGGCCTGCACAGTGGGGTCCCTCCATCTGGACACATTTCTACTGAAAAAAAAAACAGTCTGTGTGTACAGAAAAATTCAGCCATGTCTTGCTCTCGGGATGCGCCTTTAAGGATTCTTCCCCCGGCTTTCCTGAAATGACCTCTTCCCTTTGAAACCACCTCCTCCCCTTCTCCCAATCGGCCATGTTTAATTTGACTCATTCATGAAAAGTTATGTAAACACAACAGTAAAGCCATGGCCGTGAAAGCTACACAGTGAGCGATGCTCGAGTACTGAACTGCATTGATCCTCCGTGTGGATGCAGCGCGTTGTTTGTACAGACTGAGCATTAATCAGCTGCAGTGGGAATAAACAGTAGCGCGTGAGGCTTCGCCAGGTGGGCACGCGCACTTACCAAATTCACACCAGTTGGCATAGAAAGAATAGCATTCAATATAACAATCATTCATAACATTAGCCTGCTCGGTCGGTGACTAAGAAAGTTTAGTTCGTGGGAAATGATACGCCATGGACATAAGCTGTGACTTCACTGGCTGCCATTGTTTATCAAAGAAATCCTTGGTTCCTCGTGTCAGATGGACATCGCTTGATACATTAAGAGCAAACAAACGCATACATTTCAAGGGGCAAATGCTTCTTTAAAAATGTCCGACTTCAGTGTTGAACGTTTATGCTATGTACAATGTAAGTTTTGTACAATGTGATATGTGTAATGTAAAGTTTTCCTCTAAAGGCCTATAATAACAAAAACTGAAAATTCTCATCACTAGTTTCCCTAAGCCCCTTCATGTCAAATGATCTTATTTTAATGCTAAACATAACATAAATGCTTTATAATATGAAATACTGTATTGAAACCATTATTAAATGTAGTGTTGTTAAATAGGAAATCATGAGGAAAAAGCAGAATGTGAAAAACAGGAAAGCAGAAGAGACCACGGTTGTCCAAGAGTTTGCAGTGGAAAAAATCATCCGCAGAAGAGTCAACGATGGAAAAGTTGAATACTATCTAAAGTGGAAAGGCTTCACGAAGTGAGTTTCTGGAACAAATGTTGCCTGTGTGTCAGAGAATTATATTATGAATATTTCCCAAAATATGACATGTCTGTCATTTTTTACCACAGTGCAGAGAATACCTGGGAGCCAGAGGACAACCTGGATTGTCCTGAGCTGATAGAGGAGTTTCTCAGAAACCTAACTGTCTCAGGAGAGACTGAACGAGAGGGGTGTCAGTCTCTAGACCTGGAGGTCCAGCCCAAGCAAGAGTTAACTGAGCTGGATGCCAATATGGTTAGAGTCTTTATATACTGTACTGGTGCACATGCTGTGCAATTTACTTTCACTCCCATAGGACTATTACCGCACTACAGTGTTTCAAAATAAGCATTTTATACCCCAAAAATACATCAAATTTAATTGTTAGATATGTTAGATAAGGGGAAGTTGTGGCTTAATGGTTAGAGAGTCGGACTCGTAACCCAAAGGTTCGTACCGGCAGGGATTGTAGGTGTGGGGGGGGGGATGTACAGCGCTCTCTCTCCCACCTTCAATACCACGACTGAGGTGCCCTTGAGCAAGGCACCGAACCCCCAACTGCTCCCCTGGCGCCGCAGCATAAATGGCTGCCCACTGCTCCGGGTGTGTGTTCACTGCTGTGTGTGTGTGTGTATTCACTGCTGTGTGTGTGCACTTTGGATGGGTTAAATGCAGAGTATGCGCTAATTCCATGTATGGGTCACCATACTTGGCCACATGTCACGTCACTAGCAAACTGCTAAATACTTGCCATAATATGAATAACTGTCAGTGCATTGTAAAGAACAAATGGGTCCAATCTTGCTTCTGCAAGACAAGTTTCCACAGAGTTTATCCCTAATGAAACACACCTAAACCAGCTAATCAAGGTCTTCAGGTTTATTAGAGAAGGTGGAGCTAAACTCTGCAGGCTGGCCCTCTGGGGAGCAGGACTAAACACCATTGGTACAGAGTTTTAGTCCTGTACATGCTCTCCAAAAACTGCAGGTTTATTGCACTTGCCATGTGATATATAATGTATCCCTCTTGTCAGGCTTTATGATACTTTAGTTCTGTGTCTGGAATCATGCAGGCTCACCAGCAGCCTCAGGAGGAGCTCATGGAGAAGGGTAATGAGGAGGTTGATGATCACAATGCTGAGATCCCAGCAGGCCAATCCAGCAACCCAGAACCAGACTGCATCATCGGATGCACAGACCAACAAGGAGAACTCATGTTCCTCATCAAGTGGTAAAATTTCTACACTGGACTATATGTGGGCTTTCTTTACACTGCTTTATTCATTTTGAATGCAGTAATGCCATTTTTGTATTTTAATCAATGCATAGAATGTTTTTTTTTTCTCAGATCATGCATTGATACACACCTAAATGTTAACATAGCTTTAATGCTTTACATCACATTGCCTGAACTAGCAAACTGTTTAGAAAAGCAACAAGCTGATCAAAATAGCAGCACATTGATGTCAGGTGCTGACATTTCCACAGTGTCAGAGTTATTATAAAACTAAAACATTACTTGGAATAAAATAAACAATAACTGAAATAAAATGATTTATATATTATTAAAAATATATATTGATATTTTAAATCAGTTTTTTATATTTTACTTTTAGTAATTTCTAAATGCACTGTATTTATTATATGTAATTATTATTTTTTATTAGATTTAGGTTTTTTGAATATTGAAATATATAACCTTTATTTTTATTTCAGTTTTAGTCGTTTTAGTACTTTTAGCAATTTTTAAGTATTTCTGTTATTTGCCAAGTTTTTTGTCTAATATTTATATTTTATTTCAGGTTTATTTCAGTTGGTTAAAAAAAATGTTTTAATAGTTTTAGTTAATACTGTACTGTTATGTTAATACTATTCCTTTCCTTTCATGTCCACGGCTCCTCTTCAACACATAAATAGAGAGAAAGATCAAAAGCAACCTCACATTAAAAAAAAAAAGGATAGTATACAATGTTATTTCCACTAATCCACCACTGCAGCTGCTGATTATGTGCTTTTAATTTGCTGTATTTGTCCATTAAGACGCATCATCATTTCTTTATTTCAGGAAAAACACAGATGAGGCGGCTTTACTGTCAGCCGGAGAGGCCAGTAAAAGGTGGCCCGAGATGGTGATCCGCTTTTACGAGGACAAGCTGACCTGGCATGGAGAAGACGAGCAATGAGAGAGAGAAATGTGTAGCAGTGGATACTACTGTACCTCCTGGCAGCTTTAAACATACACAAACACTGTGGCATAAGTTTACCGTTTGATGTACTGCGTATTCAAAGTGTGTGAATCCACACTCCAATGTGAAGCTCTTCCCAACACACTAATCTGTAGAAATGTGACTGGAGTACTAGAGCTCTGCTGTAGTGTATGGTTTTACAAATCCGCTAAGTGTTTTATTAATCAGATGTTGTTGTAGCTCTTGGTCTGTTGTTTGAAAGTTCATTTGTGATGTTTATCGTTCTGTCCTCTTTGTTACTATGATCTGAACTGTGATTACACATAGGAGATGACGACAGATGGTACAAAACCTGTTGGAGAGGAACTGTTTGGTGTGTAGATGTACTAGCCGTACTATTAACCCCTGGTTATGCACTTATTCAAGTTATACTGTGATGATCCTGTGATCTGCGAGGGCTTAGTGTGAATTCATAGATTTGCACAAAACAAATTCTAGAATGTAGCCTATACAATCACGTTTTTGTGAACATCAACACTTCAGTTGTAGGTCAGTGTCAGTTTCATAGCAGTAGTATAAACAGGGCATTGAGGTTTTTGTGTTAAAGGCGTTTGTCCTGCAGTTTCGATCTTCTGGTTTCCTGTTTTCTGTAAAGATCACTGTTTAACCTTTAATCTCGAGTGAGCGATCTCTAGGTGCTTTAAATAAACCTAAAATTACCTCAGAAGTGTTGTGATTATTCTTATGTTAAATTGCAGTTGTCTGTAAAAAGTGTCTTAAAGGGTTAGTTCACACAAAAAGGAAAATTAGTCCATAAATTACTCATCCTCAAGTCATCCTAGGTGTATATGACTTTCTTCTTTCAGACGAATCCAGTCGGAGTTATATTAAAAATGGTCTAACTTGCGCCAACAGTTGTACACGGAAGCAGCTCCGGGTGGATGACGAATGAGTTCAGCGTTGCGCATGCGCCAGTGAGACTTGTGAAAACCAATGTTTGTTTACAGGAGCAAAGGAAGCAAAGTTTCCTTACTTTAGCAAAGGAAAACCAGTCTCCTCTTGGCTTATATCGAAATCCTTCGACATTCTTCTTTACAAATCCTCGTTTTGTACTTTTAATTATTAGTGACCGTTGTTTCTTTTATGATCTCTCCCCTGCGCTTCCGTTCTCGTCACTTCTGAGCGGCGCATGCGCAACGCCTACGTCATCCGCTCAGAACTGCTTCCAGTGTACAACAGTGAGCCCAAGCTACATTAAAGTGATTATTACATTTTGAATATGGATATTTTTCTTACAAAAACGCATCGATTCGCTACAGAAGGCCTTTGTTTACCCCCCCCGGAGCCGTGTGAGACACTTTTTTTTATGGATGGGCGCTTTTTGTTTAACTTCTTTTGGACGGATGCAATGCTACACCCGCTGATTGCCATGAAACAGCTTGAAAGATCAAAGACAATTTTTTTATATAACTCCAAATGGATTCGTCTGAAAGAAGAAAGTCATATACACCTAGGATGACTTGAGGGTGAGTAATTTATGTTGATTCGCTACAGAAGGCCTTTGTCCCCCCCCCGGAGCCGTGTGAGACACTTTTTTTTTTTAATGGATGGGCGCTTTTTATTTAACTTGTTTTGGACTGAAGCATGCTACACCCGCTGATTGCCATGAAACAGCTTGAAAGATCAAAGACAATTTTTTATATAACTCCAAATGGATTCGTCTGAAAGAAGAAAGTCATATACACCTAGGATGACTTGAGGGTGAGTAATTTATGAGCTTTGGGTGAACTAACCCTTTAAATCAAATAACTATGAGTGTAGCTACCTTTGGTTAGTTTTATTTTAGTATCACTGAGATACTTTTATAATGTTGTTATTTAATTTCATTTATATTGTAATATTCCGAATTTGTTTTGAAAGAAGAAAGTCATATACACCTAGGATGACTTGAGGGTGAGTAATTTATGAGCTTTGGGTGAACTAACCCTTTAAATCAAATAACTATGAGTGTAGCTACCTTTGGTTAGTTTTATTTTAGTATCACTGAGATACTTTTATAATTTTGTTATTTAATTTTATTTATATTGTAATATTCCAAATTTGTTTTTACACTACCAGTCAAAAGTTTTTGAACAGATTTTTAATGTTTTTAGAATGTTAGAGAAGTTTCTTCTGCTCACCAAGCCTGCATTTATTTGATCCAAAGTACAGCAAAAACAGTAACATTTTAAAATATGTTTATTACTTAAAATAACTTTTCTATTTGAGTATATTTTAAAATGTAATTTATTCCTGTGATTTCAAAGCTGAATTTTTAGCATCATTACTCCAGTCACATGATCCTTCAGAAATCATTCTAATATTCTGATTTACTGCTCAAAAACATTTATTATTATTAGTTTATTAGTCAGGTTTCTTTGATGAATATAGAAAGTTCATAAGAACAGCATTTATCTAAAATAGAAATCTTTTGTACTGGAGTAATGATGCAGAAAATTTTCATTCATTCATTGTTTTATTTTTTGTCATTTGTCTATATATTTTTTCATATTTCAGTTTGTTATTTTTGTACATTGCTACACTAAATGAAAATGAGAAATCTTGCTTTAGAAACTAGCTGAAATTATTTTTTTAACATTTTATTTCAGTTAACATTTATTTTATTTCCATTAATGAATATGTTATATATAATTTTTGCTAAATATAATAACCCTGTAACCTATCTAATATCAAGAGGTTTGAAAAGCTGTACATGAATAACTGTTTAAGTACTGCTAGTTGTTTCAAACATGCAGGTGTTATGATTATGGTACCCATTTTTTCCAGCTGCTTTTTCCTGCTCCTTTTATGTTTATGGCAGTGCTAGTCTGCTATGTCTCTGGTGGCTGGTAAAAATGAAGCACCGCTGTCCGTCAGAGACACAAAATGAGCTTGGATGTTTTTCCCCAGTCTACAGTTCCCATGAATCAGCCCCAGTTGGTCAACGAGACCAATGTCTCATGAAAACACTTCCCTTTTTATTCTTCCCATTTTTTTTAAACCTCTGAGTACTGGTTATGTGTCCTTGTCCAATGTGAGTTTGTGAGCGTATGCGTGAGGTCTTTTCCAGCGTTCTTGGACTTATGCAGGAATTCACTGGCGTGTGGGTGAGGGATCCTCGCATCCAGAAAGAGGATTTCTGGCATGCTTACATGGATTATGAAATCTGTATACATGTAAGTACAATCAGAACATATGATACAAAGTGGTCAAAACAGATGGCAGAAACTTCCTGATCATTCTTTATATTTCACATTCATTCAGACAAACAGTCTGGCCTTCACTAAGAAGAGTTCCTGTGTGCGGCGGAGATACAGCGAGTTTGTGTGGCTAAGACAAAAGCTACAGGAAAATGCTATGCTCATGTATGTAACCATTACATCCTGTTATTGTTATTTACTTTGTTCAGAATTTGTTCACTTATGGTTAATCGTTTGTAATCGGGTCAATGATGTAAAACAGCGTCTATGAAAATTGAAAAACCCAAGTTTTTAGACATAAACCCTCTGTATATCAATTTTATTGATATCCTTTATTATGCATTATGTTATCTGGACAGAAATTAACAACATGATAATCATAGAAGGTGTACTGAACAATGAATGAAAGAATGAATCATTTTATTGAATGTATTTTTTCAATAAAAAAAGTCACTCTAAAATTTTTTTATTTTGATACAGAAATTAAAATCATGATCATCATAGTAGAGGTGTATTGAAGTCATTGTATATGTGCGCATTACATTTTTTATGTTTTTTTTAATTAATTAAAATTAATTAATTTGAACATCGCTTTGACCCAATTTGTATCCCAGTTAATATAAATACAAATTACTAATTGTTGCGAATTACTAGGATTGTTTTAGGTTTATTTATATACCATTTTAGTATTTATAAATATTCATTAAATTAGCTTTTATTTTTATATTTCAATTTTCATTTTAATAAATTTTTGTAATTTTTCTTCAAATTTGTTTTCCCTTTATTGGTCACACTTTTGTTTGGGGACCAATATTAACTAACTATTAACTATGACTTTTGCTTCAATAAACTCCTTGCTACTTCTACTAATTCTTAATAGTTAGTAAGGTAGTTAAGTTTAGGTATTGGGTAGGATTAGGGATGTAGAATATGGTCAGGCATTATGTGCTTTATAGATACTAATAAACAGTCAATATATGCTTACTAGTAGCGGTAATATGTATGCTAATAAGCAACTAGTTAATAGTGAGAATTGGTCCCCCAACTAAAGTGTTACCTTTTTATTTTATTTCAGCTTTATTGTAATAAACAGAAACATTTTATACATTTTAGTTAACAATACTGCTAATTACCATATTAGGCAGCTGTATTTTAGACATATTAAAGTTTCACTCATTGAGCAATTTTCTATGTGACAAATGAAAACTCAACTTCTGTTGTTGTTTCTGAATTGCAGAACACATCTACCCAAACTTCCTCCAAAAAACCCGTTCTTCAGTCTCAACAATGCCAGAGAGATCGGAGCCCGTATGGAAGGGCTCAGGAAATTTCTAGAAGAGTAAGTATCCAAATAAAACTAAAGAACAAGATACATACAACAGACATAAAACCATGACTGAAAGAATACGTTTAGCTTGAGAACATGTGACGTATCTCAGTATTTCATCTCTTGAATCTCAAAAAATACAGTAACTGAAATGCTTATGGTTTCTGTGATCAGTTACTGTATATACTTACATCCTCAAGGGTGGTTCACAGCCCGGTGCTGCTTTCCGACAGCTGCTTACATCTCTTCCTACAGTCCCAACTAAGTGTGAAAAAAATCGAGGCCTGTGCTGAAGGCCGAAGTCGCTACACTGTCTCTGAGGCCATTCACAGTTCCGGCTCAGGAAACAAACGCTTTGAATCTCAATCTGAAGGGAGCATGGAAGAAGAGGACGATGTGCACTGTGAATCAGAGTGATAGACTCTTTTCTACTAAAAACATAAAGACATTGCTGAGGAACAATATTCAACAATGAAGATTACAGCACATGAGGAGAGACAATGGAACAGGAAAAAAGTTACTATCATTGCTGAAACGGTGTTGTTTTGTCTCGCACTCATACTTTCTGTATTGATGAAGATAACCTAATAAATTCAATTATTTAAACCACATGTGGACACACATTAATGTCTTCCTTGGCAATCAAGTGAATGTATAAAAGCATAATGTGGCCTGTGTGGAAGACAGTTTGTTGCTAAAACTACAGATGTGCGCTGAGAGGTTTACAAGAGGGAATTTATGCTTGTGTCTGAAGTCCCTTAAACGCAATAACCCCATCCTAATAAGCAAATACAGAGCATTAAGACATTACGTGATTTAAACACGACCTTACAGAGCTAAATCCTAATAATAATCTCTACTCAAACTATTTTATTGCCATACTTAGCCATACAAGATCATTGTCTGGATGTCATACAAATTGTGCCTTCTCATAAATATTTAACAATCGTGTGAGGCCACACATGACCAGCAGATAGCGACGCAGCTCTTCTGTCTTTCCATGACTGGACCGTCTCATACCTGCAAAATCATAAACGTTTCATCAAAGAGAAAAAGCCCTCAAAGCTAGCAGTATTTTCCCTTTTTCAAATCGTCCACTGCTTTCACAGGCTTTGACTGGGACATCAAATCATCAAGACATTTTAGAACAGGAGGATAAAGGTATTCTTTCGCCACACGCAAGAGGTTTAAAATATAGCCATTAAAATAAGGGCCACGCGAGCATTATCCAATAAACTAAATTATATCTTAAATCATCAAGGCAAACATATATTTTAGGTCACAACAAAGGGTCATGGTGTGGCTGGTTAGTATGGCCTTACAGTTTAAAAATAACTACCCTTACGAAAAAGAAGTTTATTCAAGTGTGCTATTAGTATACTTCTTTTAAACTAAAAATAGGAAAGTATACTTTTAATCTACTTGTTATGTACTTCTCAGAAATGGGCTTTATGTACTTCTCAGAAATATACTTAAAATGACATTTAAGTAAACTTGACTTATACTTAGAAAAAGTCTAAATACATTTTAGCTATACTTGTGTTCCTAGAATCCGTGTTTTCATTGTTATACTGTAGGGGGTGCTAGTACACATCTTCTGTACATAATTTCCAAAAAAACACAAGTGAAGAAGAAACCGAAACAAGCAACATATGCTTCCACATGTATTCTAACACGATCATCAGACATAAAACAGTATCAAAACTGTGTAAAGTTGATGTAATGTCGACCAATGAAGAGGTAATACTAACTGTCAAGCTTTGGGGTGTTGATCAACTTTATCTACGTTTTGATTATCATTCTGAATCCAATTCATAGTCTTTTTTCAGCTTTTTGTTCAAAATGTTGTTTATTTTTTATTTATGAAACTTATCCACATTCAAGTGTGCATGTAAACTATCACTATACCTATAAGTTCACTTTTAGTATAGTTGCAGTACAAACTAAACATGTTGATGTAAATTAGTTGTGTACACTTAAAAGTATACTTTTATATACTAGAAAGTGGGCCAATTTAGTCCCAATGAGTATTGAAATAGTACACTTACAAGTATACTACTAGTACACTGATATTTGTATACTTACTACATAAAGTATACTTTAAAATATACTTGAACTTTACTTAAGTATACTTACTAAAATAAACTTGAAGTATACTACTTTTTGGTAAGGGTAATCACATAACAGAAGTATATAGAATAGAAAAATAGCATAAAAACATAGCCTGTTCTTCAACGCACATGCGCATATGCTTTACCCCAGTAAAATCTTTACTAATAAATCCTAATTTTACGAATTTTCTGCCGCTAGAGATTACCATATAGGCCTACCCAGTCAATAAAAATGTGTTTTAATAACGTTTTTCTAATGTTCCGATTAAGTTATGAAAACGTTATTGCTAAATGTTCTCTTAACGTTCAGAATTTTGTTTTTTAAATGTATTAAAAACATTTTTGTTTTTACGAGTGTTAAGAGAACGTTCAAGTTTATCATTTTGCAAACATTATGGGAATGTTAGGCTATACGTTTGAATGTTCTCTGAATATTTTTAAGTAGCCTTGTAACAATAAAAAAAAAAGTGAGACGAATCTCCCAACTACATTTCAGAAAACGTTCCATGAACGATGTCTAAATAATGTTTTTGTGCTAGAAGAACGTTTGATAACTCGCCAGAACGTTCTGAGAATGTTCACTGTTAGCTGGGTAACAGCCTGGTAATTATTTTCTATGATAATATTTACGCAATGTCATGTGTGTTTTCTTTCAGTTGTTTACAATCAGAACTAGCAATTCATGAATACTAATTAATCTAAACAGTCAAACAGCTTTGCAAAAAGGTCTCAAACGGTTTGATTCATTCGCACAGTTCACTTACACACTGAAGTAGTTTGTCTTATGGTAACAGGATACTTTATGACAGAAAAAAAATAACACTGATGTTATTTACATACAATCTGTATGAAACGAACTTGCAAATGTCTTATATCATGTGTTAGCAATGAAGCAGCTCTTAATTGCACATGCAGCTTGTGAACTATGGGCTGGGGGTTGAGAGAGATGGGAAGGTGGGTTGCTAAAATTATGGTGCTAATATTTCAGTAAAATAGATGTTTTACCAATACCCAATTGTTTTTTGTTGGGCTTTATTCTTAATTAAATCGTTAATTAATTTGATCTCATTTTAGTCCGATCTGGCAACAACACCAATAGTGTGAATTTGCAAATCTATCTGATGACCCTATAGAGGCACAGAAATTACACACTTCAGCTTAAAGAAAGAGTCACATTGACACTTTCACTAAAAAGACATTCCCTCACCCCGTCTCCTCCCGTCTTACTTGTACCTCTCACACTGCAGGCAAAGGCTCATATGTGCAGAGTCGCCCAACAGGTTGAAATGTTCCTCTAATCGCCTGCCCCCTGAACATCACTCGCCACGGCTCCCCTAAGAACCCTGACGGCCAGCTGCTGCTGTCTCTCTAACGATGGAGACCGTCTTAATAGGCTCTGCACACACTCAGCTGCCTGATAGCAGCACTGGCAGCACCGGGCCTGAGACTCCCACTGGACGCACAAATACCAGTAAAAGAGGCTGGAGGTGTGCATGCGTCAAACAGACAAGCCACTCTAACGGTTGTATGGGGGCAATACCATGTTGACAGGCAGAGTCCCAGTGCAGGCTGCTGTGTTTGTTAATGTCAGCGGCCTGTCATTCTGTCCACCTTCCGAGATGACGTGTTTGGCCCTTACTGTGACATTTTCATGAGGTGTTTTATTTATTAAGCAGGCCAGTCAGAACAACTGAAACGTGATATTTGAATTATACTGTAACACCTAAAGCATCTGTTTTTCCATGAGCTCCTTCAGTTGTTTAATCCAGTAGTGAATCATGTTGATTCACCAGATAAAGAAAAATCTTTATCTGGTGAATTAAAAAAAAAATTACTTTATAGAATTTCATTAACACTCTTAAACTGCACTTGGATTATGTTACTATCTATTTCATACTTTATTGCTGATTTGAAATGTTTTTGAAATGTTTTGAGGGTCTTTCCTCATTTAATTATTCAGGAGCTGTACTTAAATGCACTTCCAAGATGGCTGTGTACTGACTGGATTTTTTCTTTGAATTGCATTGAATTTGCACTTGCAGTGTACTTAAAAATCTTTATATATATAAAAAAAATTTACTTCATAATTTAATATCAATTAAATAAATTCCTCTTAAGCATACATTTTCATGTCTTTTTAAACTTTCATTTGCATTTTTCATTTTAAATGCATTATATATGCAGTGGGTAAAATAAGTATTGAACACATCACCATTTTTCTCAGTAAATATATTTCTAAAGGTGCTGTTGACATGAAATTTTCACCAGATGTCGGTAAGATCCCAAGTAATCCATACATACAAAGAAAGCAAAACAAATAAGTTACGAAATTAAGTTCTGTGTAATAAAATGGAATGACCCGGGGGGAAAAGTATTGAACAAATGAAGAAAGGGAGGTGCAAAAAGGCATGGAAAGCCAAGACACCAGCAGAAATCTATCAGTAATTAGAAAGCAATCCTGCCCCTTGTCAGTGGAAATTAATATTAGCTGGTTTAGTCCCAAATGATGGCCTATAAAAAGGTGTCTCATTACCAACGTGTCACACAAGAAACATTTCATGATGGGTAAAAGCAAAGAGCTCTCTCAAGACCGTCACAACCTTATTGTTGCAAAACATACTGATGGCATTGTTTACAGAAGGATTTCTATACTTCTGAATGTTCCAGTGAGCACTGTTGGGGCCATAATCCGGAAGTGGACAGAACATCATTTCACCATAAACTGACCACGACCAGGTTCTCCTCACAGGATTTCTGACAAAGCACTGATGTGGACATGGTTGATATTCAAATGAGAGCGCCATTCACCTGCTGAAGACAGACCAGTCCAATTATGGGCTTAGGGCAGAGACCAGGTCCAGGAATAGGGCAGATACACTATTCCACTTCCGTTATTTCCAGTCTGGAAAAGATTTTTTAGGAAAAATCACCTCGCATGATGTTGAGAAAACTATGGTGAACGCATCGTTAAAGGGGACATCGGATGCCCATTTTCAACAAGTTGGTATGATTCTTTAGGGTCTTAATGAAATGTCTGCAACGTACTTTGGTTAAAATTCCTCAATGGTCATGTAAAACAACACCTTTTTACTTTGTCAAAAACAGCTCTGTTCACAGCAACCTGTTTCGGTGCATGTCTCTTTAAATGCTAATGAGCTACTGCTCACCCTGCCCCTTTCTTCCGTTTTTTTGTGTATTTGATGGCCCTTTAACATCAGAAACAAAACTAATCCACTGCGCCCTCAGTGGCTCCTATGTTCACTTTCAACATCCAACTACAAAGCACCTGCATTGCTTACGAGACATTGTTGTCATTATAGCTGCTTGAGCGCACAGAAAATGGCGGACAGCGTACAACTGACTGAGGGCGGAAATATGCTAATTGACAGCTCAGACAACAGTTCGACAGCTCAGAAAATCAAAATGGCCTGATAAATGAGACTGTTTAGGTTTTTTGGGGATTAAAAAAACATACTGCTAAGACACATTTATATGCAAACACCATTTTGCATCCAATGTCCTCTTTAAACAAAAATATCTTGCCATTGATACCGAATATTCTTTGGGAAAACAGCAAGTTATTCAATAGTACACCGTTTTTATGTTCACTCAGTAATTTTTATGTTGCACTTGATTATAGAGCAGTCATCTCAGATGTAATACTGACACCTAGTGGTGTGGATGAACAGTAGCCCCTCGCAAAAGCAACTCTTTTACATTTGCTATTGTATACTCTATTCACAGGCATATTTTTCACCCATGAATGATTTGTTTTCGCAACTGACAGTTTCCGATAACAGGAAGGGTTGCAGAGATATAGTTAGCAGTATTCAGCTGGTGGTGTGATCTCAAACTGGTGGCCTCCGTTAAGTGACTTACTACACTTTAAATAACATAGCTTTTTCTAAATCACTGATATGACTGGAGCCTTTATCTCATGTGAGTGTACACCATTTTACACATCTGTCAATTTTTTTTTACCAGTTGCTAAATAATTGCTTATTCAAAAGAAGTACCTACTCAGAGAGCTATGTGGTTCATGAATTAGTGAATCAGTGTTTTGAATCATTTCACATTCTTGTCACCACCTAATGATGTATCTTCGTAACCTGCCAAGTCACCTAAAAAAAGTCCACCACAAATTCACAGACTTGAATCACAGACAAGCAGCAAACAAACGAAAAGTCCCAGTTTTTTTGGACTGTTACAGCAGCACTTCAATCAGATACCTCTCTCTTCGACCAGTCTGATTTGAGAACCAGAACTATATGTTGTATACATTGTTTAATCAGCACTCCTTCACCTGCTTTGAATCACAAAAAACAGATATGGATTTTGCTTCACACATTCAGCTTAAATCACATTCATTACAAAACATTTTAACTCACTTCTAACCTGTCGCTATTCATCTATGGCTCATTGTATTGCATTTATTGAGACAAAGAGCCCCTTAGAGGAAACCACCTTAAAATGGCATCATTGTAACCTGTTCCTGAATGAATGGGCATAACCGATTTCTGCAGACACATTTTAAATAAGTGCGTGCAGTGCTTAAAGGCGCACTGTTTCACACAGTCCCCTCGATGTGATGGATAGCAGTGCCAGAACTGCACCAAACTAATATCTTGTTAGAGGAAGAAAAGGGAAGTGCCCAGTGGGTGAGCTCTATGCGTGTGTGTGTGTGAGAGAGAGAGAATGTGGAGCTTTGGGAGGGAGGGCCTGGTCTCTTGAGGGTCCCTTGTATCCCTGCCAGACCGTATAAATCAGCACGTGGCCCACGGCCGCAATAAGCTAGAAAATAAAAAAAGCATAAAAGTGTCGAAGTGAAATAGAGGAAGGGAGAATTATTTTATGATGAAACTAAATTCTCCTTACTCTGCAGTAGATCCACTTCCCTCGGTCTGATTGTTTACTCCTGACACCATTCATCATTACGCTGCCACAAATGACTCAAATTACCACACCTGCTACTCGTATAATACCCACACAACCAGGGCTTAACACTCAGGTAATTGTTTCAGAAGGAATTCCTTCAGTACGACCTGATGTGACGTCGTACATGTGGGGGAGAAATTATATCCACACACTTTGGACCCGTGGTGTTGAATGTGACTACAGTGAGAATTATGCTGGTGTCAGTAGCAATCTAGAGTGGTCAAGAATACGATTTTAGATAAATATATTGGAGAATCAGGGTCAGTGAATCTTTATTTCATTCTAATTTTCTTTTGTTAGGTTTATTATATATTTACAGTATGTACATATTTAATTTAAGAGTAGTGTTATTGAAGCTGCATAAATAAAGTGATGCAACCCATGTAGACAACACGAAGGCATGTGAAAACTATAAAAAGTACAATTATAAATGTCTCGATTTGAGAATTCTTGCTGGTACCGAGCTGTTAAGTGACTAATTAAAAACAAAAGCCTATACTATTTTGCCAAAATACATTAAAAACAATAATAATAAAAACTAAAATAAATAATTTTCGATGCTACTTATAATGTACACTATAAAAAGTGGATATTCATTTTGAGATTTACTAAAGATCACATTTTATGGTGTTTTCAAAAGATTCATCTTAACCTTAGATGAAAGCGAAGGTAATCTAAATACCGGAAGTAGAGAATCCATAAAATGCATTATTAGACCGTTTAGCATAGTGCTACTGAATTCACAAAGGCTGCGTTTCAATTAAATAAATATGTGAATATGCAGCCGCTGGTTTAATATGCACTTTATTTAGGCCTATATGCGTGACATGAATCTCGGATCCATTCACTGTCAATGATGCTCCACACAAACAGTTATGATTTACATGCGCGGACCATCTCAAATTCCATGTGTGCACAAGTCTGGGTTGCTTATAACGTTAATCTGGGAACAATGTAAACCATTCTATCAGAGGTAAATCATTTTTAAACCTAACTGTTCATGGCGACTTTGCATATTTTGATGTCCACATGATGTCTGTTTTGTTCAAGAAATGACACGGCTGTAGCATTTCTATCATAAAAAGTGGCCAAATATTTATGGGCTTACATTTCTGCCACAATTCTGCGCGCGAAAGATCATATTTTGAGCGCACAAAAGTGCATTTTGCACGCGCGCGATCTGAGTTTTGTGGAGAAAATGTTCATTTCACAAAGAAAAAAGTCTTTCGAGCGCACGGAAATCAATTTTGCATTTAAAATACGTTTTTGGATGTGTGCAGACCTTCTCTTTTGCACGTGCAACGTTTCACTAGCTTGCTCACCTGATGCCCCCCTCAGTGCTCGCTAAATGCCAACAAATGTGCCATAATTCCAGCCAATCAGAGACCGAGGCTGCTAAATTCTGATTGGCTGCCTTGACAACCAATCACAACATTTGTTGCATTACCTCGACAGCAGAAGATGAAATATACAGTGCATGCATAATTATTATGCAAGTTGATATTCTGATCATATTTTTTTCCAAGCACATTTTACCAATAATTATAA
This sequence comes from Sinocyclocheilus grahami, assembly GCF_001515645.1. NCBI lineage: Eukaryota > Metazoa > Chordata > Actinopteri > Cypriniformes > Cyprinidae > Sinocyclocheilus > Sinocyclocheilus grahami. The sequence continues at coordinate 2,221,064 of NW_015505401.1, read as the reverse complement.
CTACTATTAATCTTGTATTTAATCACTTATAATCTATATATTATTGTTCACGACGGCTGGAAGTGAAAAACGCAAAAATATGATCAGAATATCAACTTGCATAATAATTATGCATGCACTGTATTTTTCCTCTTCTGCTGTCGAGGTAATGCAAGAAATGTTGTGATTGGTTGTCAAGGCAGCCAATCAGAATTTAGCAGCCTCGGTCTCTGATTGGCTGGAATTATGGCACATTGTAATGCTGGGTTGTGTTGAGCAAGCAAGCAGTTGGCCTTTAGCGAGCACTGAGGGGGACATCAGGTGAGCAAGCTAGTGGAACGTTGCACGCGCAAAAGAGAAGGTCTGCACACATCCAAAAACTTATTTTAAATGCAAAATTGATTTCCGTGCGCTCGAAAGACTTTTTTTTTTGTGAAACGAAAATTTTCTCCACAAAACTCAGATCGCGTGTGTGCAAAATGCACTTTTGTGCGCTCAAAATATGATCTTTTGCGCGTAGAATTGTGGCAGAAATGTAAGCCCATAAATATTAAAGATTAAGTGTAAATTGGAATTAATGTTTAGTCAATTTTTTATTTTTTTTTTGCTTGCGCTGTAAAGCCCCATTCACACCAAGAACGATAACTGTAAAGATAACAATATTAGCGTCCACACCAGTGAATGATGTCATAAGTTTATTCTCAGTGCACGCTCGTCTGCCACTTTAAATTCTCGAGCTTGTTACAGCAGGATGGATTCTGATTGGGCGTCAATGTTTTTTATCGTTCATCAGCTGGGCAAAAAATCGTTCTGAAAGTGATTCCAAAGATGTCTTTTCTCTGTGCCTTTATCGTTATCGCGGTGGTGTGGACTCTGCTATTATTTAATATTGAGAACGATTTGTTTTAACTATATCCTTATTGTTATCTTTATAGTTATCGTGCTTGGTGTGAACGCGCCTCAAAGTGTAAAAACAATCGTCAGGCTGCTGGCACCATCTGCAGGAATTAATACATAATGTGCATAAGTTATGATTATATCATTTTATCACTTTGTCTATTTTAACAGTTTTGTTCAATAAAACCATATGATTGCTTTTGATATTTTATTTGAACCAATTATTATTATTGCCTTTGTTGCTATTATATGTGTATTTTAAGTCATTTTAAAATCTATTGTTTGCTTATTTTTATTACCACAAAAAATGATCGGATTACTCAATTAATAATCTGAATAATCGTCCAATTGCTTGATTACCAAAATAATCATTAGTGACAATCCTAACAATAAGCATGCACAAATAAAAATCAATCGACCTATACATCTAATGTTTACTGACACTGATAAATTAAAATCTCTTAATATCGACCAATAACTGATATGGCTTTGTTTTTGTTAGCATTACATTGGCTGATATGGCAGTTGTCTTGAACGTACACTGACACCTAATGGTGTGGATGCAGCATCAACTAAAAGAAAACATTTCGTAACGCCAATGTAGAAATGTGCCATTCAGTGTGTAATGTATTCTGAGACTGAAAAAGAATCCAGTAACAGGAAGATTATTGACATAAAACAAGTAGCTGTCCATGTGATTTAAACATGGCAGCCATCATGAGATGACCATTTCCAAATAAAATAAAACTGCTTTTATTAGACTATGACTAGTCTTTGTGTGATGTGTACATTCATAGAGCCCGACCGATATATCGTTTTGGCGATATTATCGGCCGATATGAGCCTGTCGCCGATATATCGTAGCGGCGAATATGCTGCCGATATGAATTTTTTTTTACAGAACATATAATGCAGATAAAATGCTTGAAATGGTGTAATTACTTAGTTTGTCCAGCAGAGCACGCTCCATTGTTTCTTACTGGCGACCTGGATGAAACTGGATGATTAAAGCTTAGTCTATGGAAAACCATTGAAACTTTGAACGGCCATATCTCCGTAAAGGCGCGGCGAATCCGCACCAAATTCGGGGGATCCCTTCAGCTCGAGGAACCCTCTCGAACGCGAATCGAGTGTACTTCTAGAGGCCTGCTTTCGAATGAGACCGGTCCGGCTCCGACCGATAAAGCGATCCCGGGGGGCTAACAACGCGCGGAGGGTGGCGTTCGAGAGGGCTCCTCGAGCTGAAGGGATCCGCCGGCGCGTTCGCGAGATAGTGACACCAGTCAACACTTTCACTTCAGTAAGGAGGTCTCTTGTTCAGGCATTAAAACTTTGAACGGCCATATTTCTGTTGCAGCGCGGCGAATCCGCACCAAATTCGGGGGATCCCTTCAGCTCGAGGAACCCTCTCGAACGCGAATCGAGTGTACTTCTAGAGGCCTGCTTTCGAATGAGACCGGTCCGGCTCCGACCGATAAAGCGATCCCGGGGGGCTAACAACGCGCGGAGGGTGGCGTTCGAGAGGGCTCCTCGAGCTGAAGGGATCCGCCGGCGCGTTCGCGAGATAGTGACACCAGTCAACACTTTCACTTCAGTAAGGAGGTCTCTTGTTCAGGCAGCAGCATGCAAGCGTGGTCTTATTCAAGTGCCCTGGGAAGTGGACTTAACATGAAATTCCGCCATGATTCCAGTTCCAAGGGAACGTACACGTTACATTCAAAGGGCATTAAAGTGCACGAGACGTGAATTTATATTTATTTACAGAGGTATATTATTGTCATACTTCACACTTCTCTAGTAAGTTTTGTCTGTGTGTGAAGACAGTAGTGCAAATCCGTGAATTAATGTTCTGAAGTGAAATAAACTTCAACGGAATAAAGTTGAATGGAATTGAATTGAATTAAAGTTGAATAAACTTCAACTTTACTGTTCAGTGCACTGATGTCAGACTCATTTTGGATAATAAAGTTTGTTAAATTGTTAAATGCCCTGCCTCCATTATGTATCTCTGTCACGTCATTATAAGTGTTTGATCACCACATTTGAGTGATCATTGCAAAAAATGTGTTTATGTATATATATTCTGTTTATGTATATACTGTATTCTATATATACCAGTCAAATGTTTGGGCACACGAATGAGAAAGTGTCCAAACTTTTGACTGGTACTGTACTATAATATAGATAAAGAATATCGGCCGATATATCACTATCGCATTACAGGGAAATGATCTGCTTGACTTCTGCTCCTGACTCAGTCAGACATCTGAGAGGCATTCACAGTGTTATATCAAAGAACGCAACATGTCCATGACCTCTCCGTGGCATAAGTCACATGCCAGCACCTCTCCAGAAACCCCTGACAGATGTGAGCACCCTCTTGGGCTTGAGGTGCTAAATCACCTCAGGGACACTTTGGCAGGTCCTCAGAGGAACACGGCCCAGATATGAATGTCCAGTCATTCCTCAATGACACTTTTAAGCTCAGCATTTCCAATCTGATCAAGAACCACGTTCCTAACTTATCCTAAATGCTCACTTCCTGGACCCAAATCCCAGCTGGATTGTGAATCACAACACTGAGCTTGATCGCTAAATGTGTGCGTGCCTGTGTCTGGATGTTGTAACATTGACCGTTTCAGACAGAGTTTGGCAGCTGCCTTTGGTCTCGGATGACTATAGTATCAGATGGCTGATTTGTCTTCTCATTGGCTAGCTCACGCTATGAACACACAGGACCATCAGTCATGCGCCAACAAGCGTTAGCATGCCAAGCTGGACACTTTTCTGGCAATCAGAGTCAGGTGTGCCATTGCAGTAAACAGGGGAGCAGCCCAGTAAATATTCTGTAACACTGGGACGGACGAGCGCGTGGGAGAGATGTTTATAGCAGGTGGGAAAATGCTTGTCATGCTGATGGCCCTGATTTATTCTGGGAGAAAATTTGGCACATATATCACCTCCGATGCCAAGCAAGGCTTCATTCTTACACATGCACACACACACACACAGGCATTCTCTCTCAATGCTATTTGCTTTCTCTCTCTATTAGCCCTTCAAATACTGGGGGGTCTTAAACATGACACCAGGCACAGGGATGATGACACCCACCCTGCTGAGAAACTTGTGCTGATTTTCTTCAAACATTTATCTCCAACCTCACAGTGTAGATGCAGAGTCTTACTTTATTTTAGATCCAGTTACATGACACTACTAATTATAAAGAGACGATTTAAGGGGAAAGACCCAGGCAAATACAGCTGAAATCTTTTTCTTAATCAGTAGTTTTGTCTTGTTTTCTGGTTAAAAAAATAAAATAAAACATTCCAAAAATCAGATATTTACAAAAAAAAAAAAAAAAAGTAAATAAAGTTAAAGAATGAAATACAGTTAAAATAAAAATAAAATATTATTAAATGAAAAAATCCTGGCAACTAATTGAAATATGTTTGTAAGTATAATAAGTTAAAGTATAAATAAATTAAAATAAATCTATAAATAAATAAAGCTAAAATAAATTAAAATAAACTATAAAGAAATACTTAAAATATACAGAAAATGTAAATATAATAAAAAAAAAGATAAAAGCACATTAAAAAAATTACCTAAACTAAAACAAAAACTGAAAATATAAAAATAAGAGCTAATTTAAAATAGTAATAAATGCTTTAGTATTACTAAACTAACACTGACATGTACTTACAAAGATAATGCACAATATATATTACATTTATATTTTTTGCCCTTAAAACAAGAATATTATTGTCACGAATTCGGTTCATGGACTTCCGTTTATTCACCATCAGATGTCACCCTTTCCATTACATTGACTCTCGCACTACACAAACTGTTGCA
>NW_015505401.1:2207696-2216297 GCF_001515645.1 Sinocyclocheilus grahami | reverse complement strand
TAATTACCTCATTCACTATATAACACCCACTCTAACCACATTTCTCTGCTGAGTATTGTTTAGCCTGCACCCCTTTCAGAGTCTCCGTGTTTTCCTTGTTTTGCCTTGCCTTGCCTGTTTTTGCGGTTTTTGATCTTGTTTGATCTTTGACCTGTTTTGTTGGATTTCTCCCTCTCGTCTCACCCGTGTGATTCTGTCTGCTTATCGGTGACCTACGCTAGCCCTGTGACTATTATTGTGTTTTGCCCGCCATATACCTGTTTGCCAGTGTTTTGACCCTGCCTGTTTACCACGTCTCTTAAATAAAGCCTGCAGATGGATCCACATGTCTCACGTCTTGTCAGCCCCGTTACAATTATTAATATGTTGTGCAATTCTCAGTATCAACTGAATTCATTTCATTTTAAGAAAAAGACAAAAAACTAAAACACTGATTAAGGAAATTATTGTTGCAGTGTAATAATAATACTAATAATAAGCCAAACTTTTTATTTATGAAACATATTACTCTCCTATTTAGACTTTAAGAGTTTTATTTAAACTGATTCATAAAGGCACTGTGTTTTTATGTTAAAGAAACATCCCAAGCCATGGTACTTGTTTGAGAGCTGCAGTACTAGTCACATTTCAGACGTAAAACTTTGCCAGAAGCTTTTGAAAAGTCTTTGAGGGGATCTTTCTGTTACTCTGATAAATGAGACCTGGCTGTATTCTGCTACCACCACCGCCAAATTAATAATAAGCAGCATGAACAACAATTAATAACGGCCTGGGGTCTGCAGGGCACAGTGCTTTTAATGAATTACCCATCGCTTTGCTCTGCTGTCCTCTCTCTGATTTAACACAAAGCAGCTGATTGCAGACGACACCTCATTCCTTCAAAGTCACTGCAAATACAGAAGGAATGGTAGAGTTATAAATGTTTTGGGTGCTAAATAGTGGCACTGTCCACATGATAACTAAACATCTACCAGCAACAGGTTCAAAACTAAAGCAGTTTACATTGTGCCCTAACTAAGGAGGTCTAAAATGCATAGAGAGCTATCCGTCAGCATTCACATTCAAATCAATGGTAGTTGCTCAGCTGGCACATGGCCCTTTGGAAGTATGTGACCAGCAGACAGAGAGAAGTCTTTTAAGAGCCCTCTAAAAAAATGTATCACTGGTAAAATATTCCCAGTGTATGTACAGTATATACTCGTAATGGAACAGTTAATCGTCAAAAGTAATCTAAAAGTAGTCAGATTGGCCGAGTACATAAAATGTGTAATCTAATAGATTACGTTACTGACAACAGTTTTCATCACACATTTTGTAATCAGTAACAGACTACAGTTTACATGGGAGATTTTACAGATTTGCATGGAAAAGACTATTGTCTGCTTTTATCGCATGTTGCTTTATTGCGTCACATCTAGGCAGTACAGTCTGTTATAGGTAAGTCAAACAAATGCCCTTTTGTGACTGTGCAACTTAACAATCGGGTCAGTCCGAGTCAGTGACACAGGTCTAAATGTTCTCTATGGCACTTGGGTACTATCACATAATTTCCTTTAATTGATAAAACACTTGCCTGGTAAAATATGAAGGCTGAGCGCTGTGGCCATTATGAATCATCGCAGCCATAGCCAGCATCCATGGAAAATGTGAGGCGTCAGCACCCTGCTCTGTAATGCCACGGGTCCACAAAGGTACTTTACATTAGACGCCTGCATGAGTTGCATCTGCTGCGACTGACCCCAATTAATATTTGCTTACATTTCAGTGGTGTCTGCATCAGATTTAGAGGCATAAAATGAAGACAGGGCCTTAATGGAATGCTGACAGGAGGCCAGTTGGAAAAGTAGTATATTTCCCTGAGGAACGCCTGGGGATACCACATAAATAAGCCCCTGTTATTTCCAAGAGAGTTAGTGAGGTGTGCCTTTCTGTAAGTGTGTGTGTGGACAAGGAAATGTGAAATAGAGAGAAAAAAGAGGGGAAAGTAATAAAGGTGTGAATAGTTCTGGATAAATGAGCAAAGAGGTATTAAAACACCACAATGTTCTTCAGTTATACGGTAATAAATCATAAGTACACCTAAAAAGGCACAATATTTTTAATATGCTATATTGCTATTTAAAAGGATAGTTCACTCAAAAAAAAAAAATTGTCATCATTTATTCACCCTCATGTTATTTCGAACCTGTATGACTTTAATTATTCTGGAGAATGGAAAACAAGAATTTCTGAAAGAAAAACAATATCCATACAATGAAAGCCAATGGGATCCAAAACAAGAAGTGTAGCTGTATTAAATGTGCACTTGTGTATATATATATATATATATATATATATATTTAAACAAACTGTACTTGTAGATAATATAATATTAATAAAATAAAGAGCTACTTGAAGACAGTACACTTACAAAGCTATATTTAAGTACACAAAAGCGCAATTTAATAATGTCAAATTACGTTTTACTTTTAAAGTCCATTTTAAATCCTAATATTTTTTGTTGTGCACTTATTTTGATGTGCTTACTAACATAAAAAAGAAGGTAAAATACTTGATTATATTTTTGTAGTGTGTTATTCAATATTACATTCAAAGTTAATATATTTTAAATATACTAAACTATAAATGTATAAGTTCAAATATATTTAAATATGACACAGAAGTTTCAATAGAAATGACATTAAAGTATATTTTAGTTGTCAGTACACTCACCATATTTCAAAGACAATTAAAATAATTATGAAATTACATATATGTACAAAGTCCTATTTGTGTGGGTCAAAAATGTACTTAGTAAATAGAAATGTAAACTTTTTATTTAATTGCAACTATCATTTAAGCATTACATACTTAAGTATATTCTTTGAAGTATATTTTTCCGTATCAAGTACTGCTGTTAGAAGTGTATTAAAGTGTACTTCTTTTTCATGAGGGTGATTGAAAATATGCCTTTAATATCTTAATCCATATCAACTTTAATACACACAAACACATAAAATAATTTCAGTATAATTTCCCTGAAATCCTGTGTTCCACACAAAGATGTTTACCCATTCAATGATCTTCTCACATATCACCTATTGTTTGACAACCTGGTCACAAGCAGTACACTTCTCTCAAACCAATTCTCTCTCTATATAAACAAACTTTGAAAGTTTTAGATAAGAAATCCATACACTATCATCATACACTATCATGATATTTTTTTTAAAAATATATAAAATTTTAAGAAGGGAAAATTTGATTGTATGTTCAGATCTTTGTCTTATGTATAAAATTAAACATGGATTTAATTTGAATTTTCTAAGTTTGTAAACTTCGCACCAAATGGTTACAGATTAACGAGAAGTGCAGTAAGAGGTGACTGCATAGTCCCTTTAAGAAAAAGTGTATTTAGTCAAAGAGTGTTTTCAATTAGGGCTGCTTGTGAGTGGAACTCCATCCCAACTTACATTACAAATTTTAATACTTATGCCTCTTTTAAGTTTCACTTAAAGAAGTGGTTAACTGAGAGTCAGTGTTGTCAACATTAATTTTACAGACTAAATTCTTGTCTTGTCTGCTTTACTAGTTGAGATTTTTATGCTATATATAGTACATGAGGTTGTTTGGTTGAGTACTGATTGAATGATTAATGCTACTGTTACTTGTCTGTATGCTTACATTGTCTTTGCCTGCATATTGATATTATGGATTAGTGATACATTGGTTATTTTGTCTGACAGTTGGCATGTGTATGTGTTTGAGTGAGCTGGCATTGATCGGTTGGTTCTAGGTATAATTGTTAAGCGGATGTTATTTTTTTTAGGAATGGTGTAAATTGTATATGTATTTTGTGGAACTCCATCCCAACTTACATTACAAATTTTAATACTTATGCCTCTTTTAAGTTTCACTTAAAGAAGTGGTTAACTGAGAGTCAGTGTTGTCAACATTAATTTTACAGACTAAATTCTTGTCTTGTCTGCTTTACTAGTTGAGATTTTTATGCTATATATAGTACATGAGGTTGTTTGGTTGAGTACTGATTGAATGATTAATGCTACTGTTACTTGTCTGTATGCTTACATTGTCTTTGCCTGCATATTGATATTATGGATTAGTGATACATTGGTTATTTTGTCTGACAGTTGGCATGTGTATGTGTTTGAGTGAGCTGGCATTGATCGGTTGGTTCTAGGTATAATTGTGAAGCGGATGTTATTTTTTTTAGGAATGGTGTAAATTGTATATGTATTTTAAAGCATGCATTTATGATGTATTGATTAATTGTTTTATATTTTTAGGGTGACAATTTTACCATCAGTCCAGGGACTGCAGATGCAAAATAGCCTTCTGGCTAATTCTGGCACATTGTACATTTACGTATTATTGATGTGCACTGTCCCTGTCAAATAAACCTGAAAATAAAAAAAAACAAATAACGACATAATCCGTCTGTGAACGGTCATTTTCTTTTACAGTGTTAGCTCATATAAACGGCATCATTACTAAATTGAGCAGTTAAACCAGAAGGGCACCTGCTCTCCACTTTGCACTCTCTGCATTACTTTCAGCTTGACTCAACAAACTTCTTTTCCAGTTGCCCGTTTTAATTATTAGCGTTTTAGCATCATTACTAGAATTTAATGCGCTCCAGATTAATTGTTCTGTGGCATTTACTTATGAAACCTATATATTTCCAACAAATTGTAATAAAGGATATGCAGCTGTCCGGAGCAGAGCAGGGGAAGGAGTGCAGATCCATTAACCAAATCATTTATTAGCCTATAAAATCAAATGGTAATATTTAGCAAAACGGCCCTCGATGACAGCCAGCACGGTAGCTCTTTCATCACAGACAAATTTAGCAGAAAGCTGAGAAGATGGCAAGATTGCTCCCTGCCTGCAGGATGTTTGGATGATTCTAATCTTCCGAATTATGATCTAGGAATCTCTCTGAGAAAAGAAAAAAACACACACAAGATTATGTCCTAATCACCCCTTTGGCTTTGAAACTTAAAATCAGACAGCAGGAAAACAACATGTCTGATCTCTGATTAGACAGCTGGGGAAACTTCCAACCAAATCTCTGCTGTCCACAAACACAGATTTCCGTCCCCCATGATGGACTGCTCCCCGCGGCATACACACCTCCCATTTAATGTAAAACCGCCTATGACTAATTATGGTAATTCATTACATCTCCAATTAGGTTGTGGGATTTATGGCAAACTGGCCCCATAAAGAGCAGGATTTATGGAGCCTTTTGAATGTCACCCAGAGGACAGAGGGTTGGCTCCATATCATTCTGCTCTGAGCCTCCAGCTCACTATATCATCAGCACAAGAGACAAAGACACTCCACCCTGCTTTGTTCAACCACAAATGCTACCCATCACTGTGGTCAAAACCAGGGCCTAGCCAGGTAGCAAAAATACGTTCCAAGAACATTTTGACATTAGGTTATGAAAACATTATTTCTGAATTGTCATTAGCGAAAACATTAACAGAACGATTCATTTTGCAAACATTATGGGAATTGTTACATTTGAACATTCTCTGAGCGTTTAGAAACAAGCATTAAGTAGTATGTTAAAACCGTTAGAAGAACATCCAACTAAAACGTTTCAGAAAAAACTTTTGATGAACAATGTATAAATGCTTTTGTGCTAACATTTTGAGAATGACCAGACCAGATCACTTTGAACGCATGTTGTATTAGACTTACTAGAAGACCTTTGAACCTTGCCAGAACGTTTTGAGAAGGTTTCCTGTTCCATGTGTCTCTACAAACACATTATAGAGCTTTACCAGTGTTGAGTAGATTATTTACAAATTGTAATCCATTACTGATTATAGATTACATGTTGCAGATAACTTGTTTTAAACCTATTGCCTTTTTCCCCAAATTCAAAAGCATGGATTGCATAATTATATACATGACATTTACATGGCCATTCTATATTGTGAGTCAAAGCTAAATGGCATGACAATGGTACTGAGAATAATTTACTGCCCTTTTATGAACAATATGTATTCAAATAATCCATAAAAAGTAACTGTAATTTGATAATGAGCATTTTAAAATGTATTATGGAATATTAAAATGTAATCCAATTGACCTTTTGCAAAGAGCTTGATTGACAGGCAATATGACCAATCATATTGTCTGACAAACAAATCAGACAGGAGAGTAGATTAACTTTGGTGGACTTAAACTCGAAAAATTGTGTGTATTGACTTCTTTCCGCAGTTGAAATAAAATGTGTTCTGATGTTCATTCATGTTTATTTCGTGCTTTACGTGCCACTTGAACTGAGGCGCAACAGTGATCTGTCACAACACAATAAAGAGCCACAAAACGGTATTATTGTTTGAATTTCTTAAAAAATGACAAAATTCAAAAGCTGAGACCTTGTTTCATACGAGAAGTAACCTGCTTTGTCTTGTCTGTCAGCATGTTGTCAGTTTCCTCTTTGCTTCACAGTGTATTTTTAACTGCGTGGGAACATGATGTGTGGTGTGAGAGCAGCTTGGCTTGTTGGACATAGCAACAGTACCTAAGGAGGGTGGGTTTTTGTGAAGGGTCAATTACGAGTACTCAATTGACATGTAATCAGTTACTATATAAAACTGTGATCCAAGTGTGACCTCATTCATCTGAGCTTTTAACTTCAAACATGTGATCAATAGTGACCAGTCTATTTGAACCAGCTTATATAATCAATTCTTCGATATTCACAGTGCAGTCTGCAGATGCTTTCCACATACAGACCTGCCATCTGCACCTCCAGCTTTGATTTTCACGACTATCATCTGTGGGTACAAAAGCACAGCGCTTGTAAACACCGACAGCCAGGCAGTCCTAAAACGCAAGGACCCTTTGTGCCCTTGGCCAGGCCTCGCTTTTTCCTCTGAGCAGAGTCGTGTTCCCTGCAGAAGAGCCGCGGGAAGGCTGATTTGTTCCCTGGCTGGAGCTGACAGGAGCTGGTGATGTTGTTATGAGTCGGCTCCAGCTTCTGTGTTTCAATCAGGCACACAGCGGGACAGCCCATCTGCTGCCGCAAACCTCCCAGCCGCTCAAAACAGGACCTGAATGGCAACGAGTGTTCTTTCAGTATTCTAGATCATAACCTAACATTCTACTTCAATTTTGTAGCTATTTTGTTACACTTAAGTGAGTGTAACAATTTTTACCTTTATGGTGACAGCAGATCTTAAAAGGAAAGTTGACTCATTTACTCACACTCATGTCATTACTAACCTGTATGACTTACTTTCTTCTGCATGTGGAAAAGAAAAGATATTTTGAAATATGTCAATCAATGCTGTTTTGGTCCCAGTGTTATTTTAGTATTATTTATATATTACAGTATTTATTACTATTTTGAATAAGCTTATATATTTTTTTTATATTTTCAGTTTTCATTTTAATTTGAGTAATTTTGTCATGTAAATTTTATTTTTTATTCGTTTTTTTTTTTTTTTGTACATTTTAGTTTTAGTAATCTTTCATGATTTATACTATATTGGGTTTTCTTATTTGCAAACAAGCAACAAAAATAAAACACACATTCTCAACCTTTAAACAAAACACAAAAAAACTAAGACACACACAAAATGAAGGCAAAGTAGTTATTAAAATAATGACAATACAAGTTTTAGTAATTTTACTACAAGTCATCTTCTCACTATATATATATATATATATATATATATACAGTGGGTACGGAAAGTATTCAGACCCCCTTAAATTTTTCACTCTTTGTTATATTGCAGCCATTTGCTAAAATCATTTAAGTTAATTTTTTTTCCTCATTAATGTACACACAGCACAGCACACTCACTTGTACATTAATGAGGAAAAAAAATTAACTTAAATGATTTTAGCAAATGGCTGCAATATAACAAAGAGTGAAAAATTTAAGGGGGTCTGAATACTTTCCGTACCCACTGTATATATACACACACACATACATATATATATATATATATATATATATATAATTTTTATATTTAATTAGCTTTAGTAAATTACAAAACTGTTTGATCTCCATTGACATTAATTTTATGGTAAAAAAAAAACACTTCAAAATATCTTCATTTACGTTTTCCAAAAGAAATAAAGTCATAGAAGTTTGGAGTGACACGAGGCTGAGTAAACAATGACAGAATTTTCATTTTTGGTTGAACTATCCCTTAAAGGGGTCATATGATGCGATATCAATTTTTCCTTTCTCTTTGGAGTGTTACAAGCTCTTGGTGCATAAAGAAGATCTGTAAAGTTGCAAAGACTAAAGTCTCAAATCTAAAGAGATATTCTTTATAAAAGTTAAGAGTCAGCCACGCCTACCTAAAACGCCTCGTTCTAACACGCCCCCACATGTCTACGTCACTATGTGGGAAGATTTGCATAACGCCGACCAAATGTTCACGCAAAGAAAGAAGGCGTACCTTTTATTCTCACTGTAGTATTGTTGCTGCCGCAATGTCGTGAAGGCCTTGTGTGTTTCGTTGTGAAAGTGAAACTACTTTGTTTGGTCTTCCAAAAGAGGACAATATCTGCTTCGTCATGCCTGGAGCTAATCCGTGCTGGTCGCTGAGGAAATACATCAACTTT